>NC_041020.1:21262296-21503941 GCF_004193775.1 Glycine soja | reverse complement strand
CATAAAATTTTAGTTTCTAGGCCTAGGATATATGTGGGGCAATTACTCTAGCCTTTTTCGGGAATGAATACATATTCCAAAAATAGAAAATATGTACAAACCAAAATGCCCCATGGGTTGTTTCCTTACAAAGTCACGCGCTAATGCCATTGAGGCATTTCACCGAACACTTGGTGGCGCGCGTTTAGGCGTCAATAGCAAGAGAACGGGGACAATGTGGCATGTCCCATTGTTTCAAAATGCATTATAGGCTAGGCCATCCCATACAAACCCCTAATTCAACCTAATCAAGCAAGAAACAAACCAAAATTGCCCCATATATTTGAGCACACTCCCACAATTTAGAGCACCAAAGGAGATCAAAATACACCAATGAAAAGCTAGAAAGCTTAGGGATGGAACACTTACTTGTTGGTGATGAACAAAAGCGCAAAACGGAATCAAAAAATGCGAAAAGGATGACCCTAGGGCTGCAAACTCGTCAATCCCGTGGGTATGGCTTTTGAAAGGGGGGAAAAGAAGTTTTTGAATGTAAAAAACGCCCCCCCCTTTCGTCATTCTTATAATTTGGTGCAGGGGTGGCTCGCCCAGGCGAGCTAACCTGCACATTTTTTTTTTTTTTGAGGGAACATTAACCATGTCCCCTCCCTTCTCATGGAATTAGCATCTTGCCTAACTTGAACTTACTTAGGTTAGAATTAGGCGTTGATTACTTATTTTTATTATTTTTTTTTCTTTTAAAACAAAAAATGTAAAAGAAAGCTGCAAAATACAAAGGATACGGGGCTGCCTTGCAGCGACATTCTCTGCTTGTTCGCACAGAGAAGGGCAACGATCGGTCGGTCGTGACCCCATCCCACTTGCGTCGTCCTTAAGTACCTGCAAGTAATAAACAACCAGGTATGGCCAATCTTGACCGCGTCATTACCCTACCTTGATTGGTTTCTGCCGTTCATGTTTTGTCTCTACTCCAGAAGGTAGCCCAAGGTGATCCTGCCCCTGTTTTACCACAACAATATACATGCGTATGCGTATGCGTATGATGAATGTTTTCAAACGGAGAAATTTAGGGAAAGTTGGTTCAGGTTCAATTCTAATTAAGCGCTTGGGGGATCCCATGAACTGAGCGGAAGGGCTCAGGTGATCACAGATTAACGCAAGGTGTGAAACTAACGTGAGGACTAAAAGCCTCGAATCCACGTTCATTTCTTTGAAAGATTGTAACGAGAGATACAACAGACAGGAAATCCCTGGGGGAAATCCAGAAAACGCATAAAGATAAAGAACATGCAGCGACATCCTTAATTGCCCCAGCTTTCTAAGCATAATATTGTTTGACGACATCAGAGTTCACGGGTGAAGGTAGCTCTTCGCCATCCATGTTGGTAAGCACCAGGGCTCCTCCGGAAAAAGCCCTCTTCACAACAAAAGGCCCTTCGTAGTTCGGGGCCCATTTCCCTCGATGGTCCTTGACAGCATGGGACATTTTCTTTAGCACAAGGTCTCCCTCATGGAACTTGCGTAAGCGTACTTTCTTGTCGAATGCACTCTCATTCTTGCTGGTATAAGCGCCCATAGACTCATGGCCGTTAAGCGCTTACCCTCAATGAGGTTGAGCTGATCATAGCGTGTTTGAGCCCACTCTGATTCCTTTAATCCGGAATTCTGCCAAGATCCTTAATGACGGGACTTCTACCTCAAACGGTAACACAGCCTCCATCCATATACCAATAGAACGGCGTTGGCCCAGTGCGTCGCTAATCGTAACGTGCAACGCGAATAGGGTGAGCATCTCGTGCAATCTGTATGCACCGTCATCTTTTGATATCTTTTAAATTCTTATTGGCCGCTTCCACGGCTCCATTCATCTTTGGGCCGGGTAGGGTGTGGAATTGTGATGCTGGATTTAAACTCCTCGCACATTTTCCGCCATCATCTTTATTATTCAGGTTGGTGGCCGGTTGTCCGTGATAATCTTCCTTGGCAAACCATATCGGCAGATGATCTCTTCTTAATGAAACCTGACCACCACATTCCTCGTGACATTGGTATATTGAAGCCAGCCTCGACCCACTGGTGAAATAATCTATCGCTACGAGGATGAAAGCGATGACCATTCGAGGCCCTTGGGCTCGATGGCCCCGATGACATCTATTCCCCACATGGAGAAAGGCCAAGGGGCGGACATGACATTCAGAGGATGTGGTGGGGCATTGACATTATCTGAGAATGCTTGACATTTGTGGCATTTCCTCACATGGACACAACAATCACTTTCCATGGTAAGCCAGTAATAACCTGCTCTTAAGATCTTCCTGGCCATAGCATGTCCGTTGGCGTGCGTTCCAAACGAGCCCTCATGGACTTTTCGATCTTGATTTGCCTCCTTGGCATCCACACACCCGCAGGAGTGTCATGTCGTGATTTCTTTTATACAGTATGCTTCCGCTCATGAAGAAACGGCTGCCAACCTCCTCAATGTCCTTTTATCGTTGTCGGCAATCCTCTGGCGGGTATTCTTTGCTTACGACATATCGCTTGATGTCGAATACCAAGGCTTTCCGTCCCGTTCCTCTTCCACTTGGCAGCAATGTGCGGGTTTGCCACGCACCAAAATTCAATGTAGGGTAGATCCCCGTGCGGTGTTAGCTGGAACATAGACGCCAACGTAGCAAGTGCATCCGCCATTTGAATTTCCTCGCGGGGAACATGATGGAAGGAGATCTCATCAAAAGTCTTAGCCAATTCCTTGATATAGGCTTTGTAGGGTATCAGCTTCGGATCTCTAGTTTCCCATTCCCCTCTCAGCTGATGGATTACCAACGCTGAGTCGCCGTACACCTTGAGTAGTTTGACATTGGAGTCAATTGCGGCCTGGACGGCTAGGGCACATGCTTCATATTCGGCCCATGTTGTTGGTGCAGTCGAATCCTAGCCTGGCTGTGAAAGGTACACATTGATTGTCCGGAGAGACCAACACTGCCCCCAACGCCATGACCTAGAATGTTTGACGCTCCGTCAAACCATACAGTCCATTTGTCCCGATCTTTGTCCAACTTTTCCTCGAATAAGGCCATGATGTCCTCATCCGGAATTCCGGATGCATGGGCTGGTAGTCGTTAAGAGGCTGTTGAGCCAAATAATCTGCCAAAGCGCTTCCTTTTATCGCCTTTTGGGTGACGTAGACTATATCAAACTCAGATAGCAAGACTTGCCACCCGGGCGATTCGTCCTGTGAGAGCTGGCTTTTCAAAGATGTACTTAACCGGGTCCATTTTGGATATCAACCAGGTAGTATGGCTCAGCATGTACTGCCTTAGGCGATGGGATGCCCATACTAAAGCACAACACGTTCTTTCGAGCAAGGAGTAATTCATCTCACAGGTCGTGAACTTCTTACTTAGGTAGTAAACAGCGCGCTCTTTCTTCCCGGATTCGTCATGTTGCCCCAGCATACACCCCATTGACTCGTCCAAGATTGTCATGTACAAAATGAGAGGCCTTCCAGGTACTGGTGGCATAAGCACGGGAGGATTCATTAGGCACTTTTTGATCCTTCCAAAAGCCTCTTGGCAATCCTCATTCCACCGATCAGTTTGGTTTTTGCGCAAGAGTTTAAACAACGGCTCACAAATGGCGGTGAGCTGCGATATGAATCTGGCAATATAATTCAAGCGCCCCAGGAAACCTCGGACTTGCCTCTCTGTACGGGGTTCTGGCATCTCAAGGATAGCCTTCACTTTTCGGGATCTACCTCTATCCCTTTCTGGCTTACAATGAAACCAAGCAATTTCCCTGATTTGACCCCGAAGGTACACTTAGCGGGGTTCAACCTTAATTGATATTTCTTAAGCCTTTCGAACAATTTCCGCAGGTTGACAAGGTGTTCTTCCTCGGATTTAGATTTAGCAATTATGTCGTCCACGTAGACCTCGATCTCTTGATGCATCATATCATGGAACAAAGCTACCATGGCCCGTTGATAAGTTGCCCCGGCATTCTTGAGTCCAAAGGACATCACCTTGTAACAGAACGTTCCCCACAGGGTGACGAAAGTAGTCTTTTCCATATCCTCGGGCGCCATCTTTATCTGATTGTAACCAGAGAAACCGTCCATGAAGGAAAATAAAGCGAAATTGGTCGTGTTATCTACGAGGATATCAATGTGTGGTAAAGGAAAATTGTCCTTGGGACTGGCCCGATTCAGGTCCCGATAATCCACACACATTCGTACTTTTCCATCTTTTTTAGGAACTGGTACGATGTTGGCAACCCATTCTGGATATCGAGCGACGGCCAGAAATCCAGCGTCAAATTGCTTCTTCACTTCTTCTTTTATCTTCAAGGATGTTTCGGGCTTCATCCTTCTCAGTTTTTGTTTTACCGGGGAACACTCGGGATTTAAAGGTAATCGGTGCTGTACAATGTCAGAACTCAAACCGGGCATATCTTGGTATGACCAAGCAAAGATGTCTTGGTAGTCTTTTAGCAGGATTATTAATTCTTCACGGATAGGTGCGGTAATACCTGTACCTATCTTTACTTCCCTCTTTCCACTGCCAATTCCTAAGTCTACCAGCTCTGTTTCTTCTTGATGAGGCCCCGTTTCTTGGTCCTCATGAGCGACCATTCTTTCTAGTTCTGGGGGAAGTCCCACATCCTCATTTCCTTCATCTTCGTTTGATTCATTTCTTGCTCGAAGTCAATAGGCGGGTCCCAGGTATTAGTACCTTCGGGGGACTCGTCATCGGATCTGCCGTTTCAGAAAAAGAAGTAAACATGCAAATGAATGAGAATGGGTAGAGACCAGGAACAGATGAAGAAAGATCCTTGTATTATAAATTCAAAAACAAAAGACACAAAGCCTTAACAAAAGGAAAAACTCTAAAGCCTAGGCCCAACTATAGAGCTTTTAAAACCGTAAAGGTTTACATTATGCTCGTCGCGTAAATGCCGGAGCGTTCCTCCACTCGCCAATTTCCCAGCTGGAAATCAGGAGGGCATGGTCGTACCAAATCCAAGGTACTCGGAACATCATCTTCGCATATCGCGAACACTTGACCTTTGTCTCCCAGACCCGCGCTTATAAAGCTTCTACTTATGTGGCAGGGCGGGCTTCCTTCACTTTCTTGTCTCCAACGCGAGCTCTGACCACTGTTCTTCCTTCCCGCGATGCTTCTTTTCATGTCTGCCTGAGTGGGCTTATAGCCTAAACCATACTTCCCACGATTTCCTTGGGTTTTTATCAGGCTAGTTATGCCGCCGTTGTCTTTGCCTAAACCCATCCCGGGTTCATAACCGTTCCCCAACATAACTCGGGCCATCATTACCGCTGCATCGGACAGACAAGGTTGCCCAAAGAGGGAGTCCACGGAGGAAATGCTGACCACCTCAAAAGACTGGAAAGCGGTTTCTAACGATTCTTCTGCGGCTTCCACATAAGGCATGGAGGATGGGCAGCTTACTAAGATATCTTCCTCGCCTGACACGATGACCAAGTGCCCCTCCACTACGAATTTCAGCTTTTGGTGGAGTGTAGAAGGCACAACTCCCACTGAGTGAATCCACGGGCGCCCCAACAGGCAGCTGTAGGGGGGGGTTAATATCCATTATTTGGAAGGTGACTTGACAGGTGTGAGGGCCTATTTGTACTGGGAGATCGATCTCTCCCCTAACCTCTCGGCGAGTGCCGTCGAAGGCCCGAACCACCATTGAACTTGGTTTTAAGTGGGAAGCATTGAATGGTAACTTCTCCAAAGTGCTCTTAGGCATCACGTTTAAACTGGAACCATTATCGATGAGTACCTTGGCTACGATATGGTCCATACACTTGACTGATACGTGTAAAGCCTTATTATGCCCTCTACCCTCGGCGGGGATTTCTTCTTCGGCGAAGGCAAGATAGTTGTTGGCAGTGATATTGTTGACCAGCCCTCCGAAACCTTCTACCGAGATATCTTGGGCCACTTGAGCCTCGTTCAGCACTTTTACTAGCAGAGCCCGATGAGGCTCGGAGCTCATAAGTAACTCCAACAGCGAGACCCTAGCCGGGGTTTTGTTGAGCTGTTCGATAACCTTGAATTCGCTCTGCTGAATTATCCGAAGGAACTCGCTGGCTTCCTCTAGCGACACCTCCTTTCTACCATCCTTTTTCTCCGGGGGACCCTTTGCTGGAATATCTTTATTCGAAGCGTGGGGTGCTTCGCCATCTTGTTCCTCCACCACTTTTCCTTTTCCCTTGACGTCGGCGGGTTGGACTGGTAGGTCCGGAGGTGCGAACACACGACCACTACGGGTCACACCACTCAGTCCCGTGATATTTGTTACTTTAGCTGACAGCGAGCTGACGTCAGTGGCTTCTTCTTCCTTCTTCCCCGGAGGTGTATATCTCCACGGGACCGCGTGACTATTTTGGTACGGGAAAGGAACAGGTTTGGCTATTAAGGGGTGTCCGGGCTTTTGCGAAGCTGCGCTTTTAGTGAAGTATATCACCAAGGGTTTGGGCTTCACAACACCGCTCCCCTCCGTAGATTGCATGCATATATGCTGCTCTTCTTTTCCTTCAATGCCGACTTCCAGTCGACCTTGATCTATCATCCGCTGTAATAATTCCTCTACTTCCAAACACGTCTCCATGTCATGCATCTCGCCGGAGTGTAGCAGACAGGAATCCTCCTTACACCCACTATGGGGAATCACACCTCCTTTTTGTAGGGCCTCAAAGATAAACCTCCTAGGGGTTGCCACATCCCTTAAAGGTTTAGACCTGTGCGGCCTATCGGACTCAACTGCATTAACCGCTCCCCCTCCATGATTGGCGAGCGGGTTGGTTCTCACATTGGGCCGATCCTCTTGGAAAGTCAGCCATCCGGCATCCATTAAATGTTGGACCTTGTATTTAAGGGCCAAGCATTTTTCGACGGAATGCCCCGGGACACCCCCATGGTACTTGCAAGTTGCGTTAGGGTCATACCACTTCGGGAAAGGGGGTTCGAGGACCCTTCCGGGAGTTACCACGGCCAAATGATTGGCGATGAGGGATGGTAGAAGATCTTCGTACGTCATTGGGAGCGGGGTGAATTCCGGCAATGGCCTCGGAGGGAAGTTCCTTGTCGTGTTGGAATTACCGGCCGGTCGAGTCGTGTTCGGAGTCGGAACTTGGGGAGCTTCCCTCTGGGTGGGTGCCTTAGGCTGCACGGGTGTTGAACTAGAGGCGTTCCCAGCATGAGCCGAGAAGCTTGGGTGATGTTGCGCGTACTGATGGGTACCATGAGGTGTTTGCTGGGGTTTGACCCACGCGGGTGTTGAAGAGACGGCATGGGCATCTCCTTCCTTCCTTTTTGCCCCTGTTGCCCCGATTCTTTTGGCATTCGCGTTTGTGGAGGAAACGTAATCAAACTTTCCTCTTTTCAATCCAACCTCGATTCTTTCCCCGGCAAACACCAGATCCGCAAAGCTGGACGGCATGTAACCCACTAGCTTCTCATAGTAGAACACTGGCAGAGTGTCTACCATCATGGTGATCATCTCTCTCTCAACCATGGGAGGAGCTACTTGTGCCGCCAAATCCCTCCATCGCTGCGCATATTCTTTAAAGGTTTCGCCCTCTTTCTTGAACATATTCTGCAGTTGAGTACGGTCAGGAGCCATATCAGAATTGTACTGATACTGCCTTAGGAAGGCGGTAATCAGATCCTTCCAAGTATGGATACGGGAAGCTTCCAAATTAGTGTACCACACTACCGCAGCTCCGGCCAAGCTATCCTGAAAGAAGTGTATCAACAGCTTTTCATCTTTAGAGTGGGCGCCCATCTTACGGCAGTACATTTTGAGATGGTTTTTGGGACAAGTCGTCCCTTTATACTTGTCGAAGTCCGGCACTTTGAACTTCGGGGGAATAACAACATCGGGTACTAAGCAAAGATCCGTCATGTCTGCAAACGGATAGTCTCCAAATCCTTCCACAGCCCTCAATCTTTCCTCGAGGAGATCGAGCTTCCTTCTTTCTTCAGTTGCCGGGGCGGCCCTTCCATGGACAAAACTATTGGCGATGCTGCAATGTTGGGTTGAGGCAACGTGCCTGGTGCCGGCCCCTCGGGGATCGGGGGATAGAACTCGACATCCCTTCGAGCATAATCTTGAGGGTCTTTATGGACTTCGTCGGGCTGCTGAGGAGGCTCTCTTTCATGGACGGGAGAGGCAATGTGGCCCGCATCTTCTTGCAAGACGGGTGGTGAATAGTTGGGCGGCAATCCATAAGGGTAAGCCGCTCGGTTGTATCCCAGGTGAGGGCTGCCATCGTGCCCCAGTGTGTCCCTTCCCCGTCCTACTATGTTTGAGGGAGGATGGTGCGTAGTTGCCAAGAGAGTCGGGTCTGCTTCGGCAGCCGAACTGACAGCGGCGGCGGTGGCCGCGTTCTTCTCTATGAGCTGCTTCATACTTAACATGGCCTCCATCATGGAGGCCATTTGTTCTTTCAGAGCCGACATGTCGGCTTTCATCTGTTCCTGCGTCTCCTCTTGATCACCCATCGTTCTAGATTTGGATCTGGTGCGATAGGGATCCCTTGCGGCGCGTTTAGTTATGGTGTTTTTCCCTAAAAAACCAAACGTGAGGAGTGGGTAAAGAAAGAAAATGCATGCTAGAGATGAAATGTAGGAGTGATTTGATTTGCACAAGCTTTTTGGAGTAGAAACATGGGACCAACTCATTTTATTTCAAAAAGAAGTCGTATCCAGTCAAGGTCTGAGAGACCATACAAGTTTCCTAACGATTTCTAAATATGTGGGCCATTAAGTCTATCATATGCTGACAATAGCCGAGAAGCCCATGAATCTCTTCGGGGGTGGAGTAGGTGTCTGCCATCGCCTTGGCCTTGGCTAACAAGCGGGGAAGTTCTTGACTCCCGTTCAAGGTAAGAGCAAACCAGTCCATCCACATGGTTGCCTCTTGGTGTAAAGAGTCGATCACCCTTCCTCTAGCCTCTTTTTCCGCATATACTTGAGCATACTCATCCGCGATTCTATGCTCGTGGGCCGTGGCTAGACCTAACTCTTCTTGGTACTTGGCGATGATAGCTAGCATGTTGGTCTCCGTCTCGCATAAATGCTGAGACAAGCTTCTTTTGGACCTTGAACAAGCAATTAACTCCTCTTTCAGAACCATGCTATGTGCTCGCGACTGGTCTCTTTCTTCCCTTCGCAACTTGAGTTCACTATTGCTACCCCATAGAGCTCCGCGAAATTTGTTCCGGCCATACTCTTCCTTGCGAGCCCTCTTGGTCTCTTGTTCAAGGGCTCTTACAGTAATTGCATTCTCTTCCCATAACCCAGCACACTCCTTCCGAACGTGTGTAGCGGCCAACTTGAACTTCTCCTTGGCAAGTTTTGCCTTTCCTAACTCGCTTTTGAGAGTTTGGACTTCTTCGTCCTCTTCCGGTGCTTCAAAACTCTCTTCGCTGACGACTTTTAACTTGGCGAGCCAATCTAAACCTCGTATATGAACTTTCAGCCATTCGTGGTACCCACCAATGATGCCATTACGAATGCCTCTAAGCTCTTGATCTTTCCTTAACGGGGTTTCCCATGCCTTATGGATTCTTTGTATAGTCTTGGAACTTTGTGCGCCGAGATCCCTCACAAGGAAAGGAGACATGCTTTCTTCCGTCGGTGCTCCCCTCATGGGGTACCCTAGTTGTCTTATAGCGAGCGCGGGATTGTAGTTAATACAACCCCTCGTTCCTACCAGCGGAATGTTTGGGTATCCTCCACATGAGAAAAGGACTCCTTCTTTTCCTTCCTTCCATCGGGGGAACCAACTGATTGTTCTACCTCCTATCCCGGCCAAGAGCTGGTCCCAATTATTCTCCTCTTTTCAGTGCACGAGCGATGGCTCAGGAGCGGACATGGATGTCTTGTGTCTTGTCAGAACAAGTGCGAAACCAACCAAACACAGAGGGCGGGTAAGCAACAGATGATCCGTGCGCTACTCTTTTTGCACCTTCGGTCAAATGTGTCCAATAGATCTGCCAAGACAGCTACCACCGGACTTTCCTTGCTATGGTGGTAGGCAAGGAAAGTGTCGATTGCTGCTAGGTCTACCAAACCATCCACGTTTGGAAAGAGGACGACTCCAAAAATTAGCAAAGCTAACACATCCATAAACGGGACCCAGTCTCCTTGATTGGCCATACCCCTCGCCTTGTCTTCTAGGTACCTCTGTGGTAGGCCCGCTATGCCGTTCCGAGTCTGTTTTATGTGGTCCAAACCTCTTGCTGAATCCTTGACCACAGTTGCAATTCTGCTCAAAGAGGGGAGACACCCGGAGGAAAGGTATGGTTTTCTTCCCCCGAGAGGACACCCTAGAATTTCCTCAAATTCTTCAATGGTTGGTACCAATTGGAAGTCTCCGAATGTGAAGCATCTCAAAGGCTGGTCGTAGTATTGGGTAAGTGATACAATGGCTTCTATGGACACCTCTGCTATGGTTAACTCTAAGATCTTTCCGTAAGTCTTGCGGAAGGCTTGCATTTGGAGGGGTTCCATCAACCGCCCTAATTCCTTGATGCTGGTGGTATCTAGGCTTTTGACCTTGACTTGGTAGAACCTCTTGCCGGTTTGATTTGTTCCCATGCTTACTAAAGTGAGACAAAAGCTGGTGCAAATCAAAACTCCGATATCTCATGGGTGGGATGGATGAATGCATGATGGAATGCATATGACACAGATGCAATCTAGGAATGCGGGGGTCCGGGGAATTTGTCCCCTTCTTAGATACGACGTCTAGGGGTAGCAAAATGCCCCAACGCACGTTTTTAAGAAGGCGACACGGACCCTCCGTTGGTTTGTTTACAGTAGGGATCAAGACAGAACCCATATGCAATGCCTATGCAAAAGACACAATGCGGGAATGTACACAGTATGACAATATTTACCGAACATAAGCAAAAGGGTATATGATACTCATGCATGGCAGTGTGAAAAATGGCACGCAGCGTGTTTGCTCTGTGCCCCTATTTAAGGGACCTATAAGGGAAAAAGCTAACTAGGCTTTTAGTAATAACCCCCAAGGTAGTCATATCTCTCTTGATGGTTTCTAGAGGTATCATCCCCTTCGAAGAACATATTGCAGCAGTAGGGACTACTAGCAACAATAAGTTTTCAAAGAGAAAAGCTCTAGATGAGGGTTCACTGTAACCAAGCAAGTCGGAGACCTAGCATGATCACAGATTCACCTCCACTCCTTATGTTCCCATGAACCCGGGTATAGGGCCCTTTTTCATTCACAGTGTGTGCAAATAGTGTTAGTGTTTGTGTGCATCAAATGAATAAATATTTACCTCATGCATACATTCTAAAACGCACTAAAAGCAACAAATAGTTTATATACACAAGAACATAAGACAAATAAAGGGAAACCAACAAAGGAGAAAGTCATGATAAAACATTGCACAAGATTAAATGGCCTAACTCTCTAAAAAACAGTCCCCAGTGGAGTCGCCAACTGTCGCAACCTACCCTTCGGCGGGAGGGCGACGCGTGACTCGCGGGATGCGTGTTCCACGAAAGGAATACGCGCGGAGTCGCCACCAACGTTTATTTGAGGAAAACGTCGGAAAAACCGGAAAAGACGCGATCTACGAACTTTTAAGTGAAAGGTTCGGGAGTTGTATTTACGCACGGGGAAGGTATTAGCACCCCACACGTCCGTCTCAAGGGACGGCAGCCTTTAATCGAATGTGCAAACATGACTTTGATTTTTACGTTCCCTTTTATGTCCTTATATCCTTTATACCCTTTTTATATTTTTCTCTTTTTTGTGGTCGACAAGGGTGTTTCCCTTTGCTCCTACGTATTCCTCAATTTGTGATGAGGAAATCAGACCTACGTAGTTCTTTCTTATCAAGTGATTCTTTTTTACTTAAGTGGTGATCATTTTAAGGCGTTGGACCTTAAAAATGATCCATTTTACTTAGTGAGAAATTGAAATGACAAACTTCAAAAGCCTATTTTTGTGGACGAGCTTGACTAGGCGAGTTGATTTTAGCCTTAGTTTCACTTTAGTTATTAATCAATTCGATTAAGAATGAGAAATCCCAAAGAGAAAAACGTCCGATTGATTTTCCGCTTTATTTTACTAAAAGATGTTTTTTGATTATTATATTATTTTTTACCTTTTTTGATTTCCAACGTGGTTACGGCACGACCGAACGGTCGGAATTCATTTTAACCGAAGTTAACGGATAATACAATTCAAACGTTCGGTGGAAATTTATTTTATTTTTAAGTTAAGCGACAAATGACTTAAGTAAAATGGCGTAAGCACGTCAAGAGGGGGTATAAAAAGTAAACAAAACGAGAATAAAAATGCACGAAACACAATGTGGACCACCATGGGTGCATAGAATGAATCGAAAAGTTTGGTTCGAGGTACTTACCCGTTGAAGATCCAAGAACGATGAAGAACGGATGAAGAACGTCGAAGAACGGTTGAAACTTTTGCGAAATTCCTCACGGAAAACGTTACGGAAACGTTTCGGAAGCGCCTCGGCTTAGATTTTCTTCACGGAAATAATTTTTCCAAGCAAATTCGAAAGAGAGAGAAGTGCCTAAGGGGCTGAACCCCTTCCTTCTTCACTTCCTCCCCTATTTATAGCAAAATAGGGAAGGTGGTTGCCGCCCAGCTCGCCCAGGCGAGCCAGGTTGCTTCCTCCAGAAGCAACAGCCTTCTGGAGGAATATTCTGGAGGGCCCAAGTGGGCCTGGGTGCTATTTGCACCCCCATTTTTACTAAGTACACCCCCCCTCTGTTTTTTTGGTGATTCTTTTTCCGTAAAGTTACGGAAACTTACGAATTCCGTAACGATACTTGTTTTCTTTCCGTAATGTTACGGAACCCCGCGGATTACATAATCATCCCCTTTTTGACTTACGGAATGTTACGGAACCTCACTTAATTATGCAACGATGCTTCCATTTGATTTCCGGTGTGACATGGAAACTCACGGATTGTGCATCTATATTTTTTTTGGTTTTCCGGCATGTCCTGGAATTTCACAAATCGCCTAATGATGGGTGTCAAGCACCTCACAAGGACCAAAGAAAGGTCGCATGTCATCAAGCAAAGGTCCTCGGACGAAATTAGGGTATGACAGGGAGCATCTTTGCCCAATAGGCCAGCCTATAGAAGTAATCCACAAGAAACCAAAGAGATTCAAAGACAAGTGGATGAACTCATTAGCAAAGGTTGGGTAAGAGATAGTTGTTGGATCAAATGGCCTCAAAATAATTAAGAAGGGGGGTTGAATTAATTATTCCAAAACCTTTACTAATTAAAAATTTACTTTTCTTAGGCTTTTACTATGTTGTTAAGAAAATAAAGAATAGAAAAGAAACTTAACCAAAAGTAAAAGCGGAAATTAAAGTGCACAGCGGAAATTAAAAGAGTAGGGAAGAAGAAGACAAACACACAAGAGTTTTATACTGGTTCGGCAACAACCCGTGCCTACATCCAGTCCCCAAGCGACCTGCAGTCCTTGAGATTTCTTTTCAACCTTGTAAAAATCCTTTTACAAGCAAATATCCACAAGGGATGTACCCTCCCTTGTTCTCTTTGAACAACCTAGTGGATGTACCCTCCACTAGAACTGATCCACAAGAGATGTACCATCTCTTGTTCTCAGTCAACAACCCAAGTAGATGTACCCTCTACTTGTACCACAAAAGATGTACCCTCCAATGTGTTAAGACAAAGTTCTCAGGCAGTTAGTTCCTTGAAACTTTGTGAAGGGGGAAACAAAAGAATTCTCAAGCGGTTAATCCTTTGAAATCTTTTGCTTATGGGAAAGGGAAGAATCAAAAGAATTCTCAGACTGTGTCGTTTTGAATTCTTTGAAAAGGGAGAAGGGAGGCACAAAAGAATTCAGGCGGTTAGTCCTTCGTTCTTTTGGAAAAGGGAGAAGAGAGACACAAAAAGAATTCAGGCGGTTAGTCCTTGGCGAATTCTTTTTGGCAAAGGGAGAAGAGAATGAAAAAGATGAATAGCACAATTTTTTTTATCAAAGAACATTTCTTGAAAGAAAAAGTTTTGAACAAAAACTTTTAGAAAGATGAAGAGAAATGAAACCAGAAAGTTCTGTTGAAAGAAATGAAAGAAGATGTTGAAAGATAGATTGAAAGATAGAATGATTGAAAGAGATGATTGATATGAATGTAATTGTTGTTCTTTTGTTTCATGCCAAGGTCACATATTTATAGTTTCTTGATGAATCAAGTCAAAACTTGTAAGTCTTGGCAATTCCTTTAAAAACTAATCACTTAAAAAGATATGGCTTTTGAAAGAATCTTCAAAAACAAGTCACTTGAAGAAATGTGACTTTTGGAAATCAATTTTTCGAAATCAATCACTCGTAATCGATTATCATAAAGGTGTAATCGATTACACATTGTCATACCCTAATTTCGTCCGGGGACCTTTGCTTGATGACATGCGACTTTTCTTTGGTCCTTGTGAGGTGCTTAGCACCCATCATTAGGCAATTTGTGAAATTCCAGGACATGCCGGAAAACCAAAAAATATTGATGCACAATCCGTAAGTTTCCGTGACACACCGGAAATCAAATGGAGGCATCGTTGCATAATTAAGTGAGGTTCCGTAACATTCCGTAAGTCAAAAAGGGGATGATTATGTAATCTGCAAGGTTCCGTAACATTACGGAAAGAAAACAAGTATCGTTACGAAATTCGTAAGTTTTTGTAACTTTACGAAAAAAGAATCACCAAAAAAAGGCAGGGGGTGTACTTAGTAAAAATGGGGGTGCAAATAGCAACCAGGCCCACTTGGGCCCTCCAGAAGATTCCTCCAGAAGGCTGTTGTTCTGGAGGAAGCAACCTGGCTCGCCTGGGCGAGCTGGGCGGCAAGCATCTCCCCTATTTTGCTATAAATAGTGGAGGAAGTGAAGAAGAAAAGGGTTCAGCCCCTTAGGCACTTCTCTCTCTTTCGAATTTACTTGGAAAAATTGTTTCCGTGAAGAAAATCTAAGCCGAGGCGCTTCCGAAATGTTTCCGTAACGTTTTTCGTGAAGAATTTCGCAAAGGTTTCAACCGTTCTTCGACGTTCTTCATTCGTTCTTCATCGTTCTTCGATCTTCAACGGGTAAATACCTTGAACCAAGCTTTTCGATTCATTCTATGTACCCGTGGTGGTCCACATTGTGTCTCGTGTATTTTTATTCTCATTTCATTTACTTTTTATACCCCCTGTTGACGTGCTTAAGCCATTTTACTTAAGTCATTTCTCGCTTAACTTAAAAATAAAATAAATTTCCACCGAACGTTTGAATTGTATGATCCGTAAACTTTGGTTAAAATAAATTCCGACCGTTCGGTCGTGCCGTAACCACGTTGGAAATCAAAAAGAGATAAAATAATAATATAATAACAAAAATATACCTTTTAGTAAAATAAAGCGGAAAATCAACCAGACATTTTCTCTTTGGGATTTCTCATCCTTAACTGAATTGACTAATAACTAAGGTGAAACTAAGGCTAAAATCAACTTGCCTAGTCAAGCTTGTCCACAAAAATAGGTTTTTGAAGTTTGTCATTTCAATTTCTCACTAAGTAAAATGGATCATTTTCAAGGTCCAACGCCTTAAAATGATCACCTCTTAAAGTAAAAAAGAATCACTTGATAAGAAAGAACTACGTAGGTCTGATTTCCTCATCGCAATTGAGGAATACGTAGGAGCAAAGGGAAACACCCTTGTCGACCACAAAAAGAGAAAAATATAAAAAGGGTATAAAGGATATAAGGACTTAAAAGGGAACATAAAAAATCAAGGTCATGTTTGCACATTCGATTAAAGGCTGCCGTCCCTTGGGACGGACGTGTGGGGTGCTAAAACCTTCCCCGTGCGTAAATACAACTCCCGAACCTTTCACTTAAAAGTTCGTAGATCGCGTCTTTTCCGGTTTTTCTGACGTTTTCCTCAAATAAACGTTGGTGGCGACTCCGCGCGTATTCCTTTCGTGGAACACGCATCCCGCGAGTCACGCGTCGCCCTCCCGCCGAAGGGTAGGTTGCGATAGTTGGCGACTCCACTGGGGACTGTTTTTAGAGAGTTAGGCCATTTAATCTTGTGCAATGTTTTACCGTGACTTATCCCTTTGTTGGTTTCCCTTTATTATGTTCTTGTGTATATAAATTCTTTGTTGCTTTTAGTGCGTTTTAAATGTATGCATGAGGTAAATACTTATTCATTTGATGCACACAAACACCAACACTATTTGCACACACTATGACTGAAAAAGGGCCCTATACCCGGGTTCATGGGAACATAAGGAGCGGAGGTGAATCTGTGATCATGCTAGGTCTCCGACTTGCTTAATTACAGTGAACCCTCATCTAGAGCTTTTCTCTTTGAAAACTTATTGTTGCTAGTAGTCCCTACTGCTGCAATATGTTCTTCGAAGAGAATGATACCTCTAGAAACTATCAAAAGAGATATGACCACCTTGGGAATTATCACTAAAAGCCTTGTTAGCTCCCTCCCATATAGGTCCTTTGAATAGGGGCACGGAGCAAACACGCTGCGTGCCATTTTTCACACTGCCATGCATAAGTATCATATACCCTTTTGCTTATATTTGTTTGTGAATATTGTCGTACTATGTACATCCCCGTGTTGTGCCTTTCGCATATGCATCATGCGTGGGTTTCGTCTTTGATCCCTTCACTTTAGCAAACCGACGGAGGGTCCGTGTCGCCTTCTTAAAAACATACGTTGGGTGCCATGCTGCCCAAACGTTGTATCCAAGAAGGAAACAATTTCTCGGGCTCCCGTATTCGTAAATTGCATCTGTGTCATATGCATTTCTTCATGCATTCATCCATTCCACCCATGATAGATGTCGGAGTTTTGATTCGCACTAGATTTTATTTCACTTTAGTAAAACATGGGATCAAGTCAAAAGCCTTCGCTTAAAAAGAGGTTCTATCAAGTCAAAATCAAGAGCTTAGAGGTCACTAGTTTATGAGAGTTGGGGCAATTAATGGGTCAACTTCAACGGCAAGCCTTCCGCAAAGCCTATGGTAAGATTTGGGACCTAGCTAGGGTAGAAGTCTCCATGGAACCGATTGCATCCCTTTCCCAGTATTATGACCAGCCCCTAAGGTGCTTCACATTTGAGGACTTCCAGCTAGTGCCGACTGTGAAAGAGTTTGAAGAAATCCTGGGATGCCCACTGGGAGGAAGGAAGCCATATCTTTTCTCTGGGTTCTATCCCTCCACGACAAGAGTTGCCAAGGTAGTGAAAATCTCAGCACAAGAGTTGGACCGTGTAAAGCAAAACAGAAATGGAGTAGTCGGAGTATCAAGGAAGTGTTTGGAGGAAAGGGAAAAGGCCTTGGAAAATCAAGGCGAATGGGCTTTCTTTTATTGACATCTTGGCGCTTTTGATCTTTGGAGTTGTCCTATTTCCGAATATGGAAGGGTTAGTGGACCTAGCAGTGATTGACGCTTTCCTCGCCTTTCATCATGGCAAGGAAAGCCCGGTCGTCGCCATTTTGGCCATGTATGACACGTTCGACCGGGGATGTGAAAAGAGCGACGCAAGAATTTTTTGTTGTGCACTGGCTCTCTATGTGTGGCTGGTTTCACACCTTTTTTCTCCAAGAAGGTAGGCCCGTCTATCCGCTACAAGGTCATCGCTCGTGCGTCGAAAAAGGAAAGGCGAATTGGGACCAACTCTTGGCTAGCATGGAGGGGCGTCTGTTAATTGGTTTCCTCGCTAGAAGGAAGGAAGAATCAGGATTCTATTTTCATGCGAAGGATGTCCAAATGTTCCCTTGATGGGAACAAGGGGTTGTATTAATCCCGTCCTCGCCATAAGACAGCTTGGCTACCCCATGAGAGGAGTGCCATCAGACGAAAGCATCACGCCTTTCATCGCACGGGGTTTCAGTGACCACAACGCGAGGGTACTCCAAGGAGTTCGCAAGGCATGGGATGCGGCGTGAAGAAAGGACAGAGAGCTTAGGGGAAGCAGTAATGGGATCATCGGCGGCTATTATAAGTGGCTGAGAGTCCGGACACAAGGATTGGATTGGCTCCCAAATCTAAAGACTGTGATAGACAATGAGGTTAAAGCTTCGGAAGAAAGTGATGAGGTACAAGCCCTAAAGGCAAAGCTTGAAAGAGCTCGGGTAGTCAAAGAGAAGTTCAAGTCCATAGCCATCAAAGTCTGAAGAGAGTATGATGAACTAAGGGACGTCAATATGGCCACCGATGAAGCCTTGGAATGAGAAACCAAGAAGGCCCGAAAGGAAGAACACGACCAAAACAAGTTTTGAGGGGCTTTATAGGGCAGCAATAGTGAGCTCAAACTCCGAAGAGGTGAAAGGAATCATCACGGGTCAAAGGCATGATCTGGAAGGACGAGCTAAAGGCTTGCCTTAGGTCGAAAAGAAATTTGTCCCAACAGTTAAAGTGAGACTGAAGGGAATATGTGGGCCATCATCGATGAGTGCAAAGAGAAGCTAAATCTAGCGGCGACTCACGAGCAAAGGCTAGAGGATGAGTACGCCAAGATATCAGCAGAAAGGGAAGCAAGGGAAATGGTAATTGATTCATTGCACCAAGAGGCAACAATGAGGATGGACCGATTTGCTCTTACTTTGAACAGGAGTCAAGAACTTCCCCGATTGCTAGCCAAGGCCAAAGCAATGGCGGACACCTACTCCGCCCCCAAGGAGATCCACAGACTTCTCAGCTATTGTCAGCATATGATAGACTTAATGGACCATATGATTAGAAACCGCTAGGAAGTTTGTATTGTCGCTCAGATCTTGACTAGTTATAAACTTTCTGAATAAAATGAGTTTATCCCACGTTTTTACTCCAAAAATCAGTGCGAATCAAGTCACTCCCGCATTTTATCTCTAGCATGCATTGTATGTTGGTCTCGTCCTTTGTCACGGGAAGCCGGAAGGTCCATATCACCTTCTTAATTGTACACATGGGGCACTGCGCCCCCAAATGCACAAGTAAGAAGAGATAATTTTCCGGGCTCTCGTGTCCGTAAAATGCATTCATATCATGCATCGCATAAGCATCTCTTCATAACATCATAATGAACATATCGTTCCTGCATTTGTCTGTTATCATATTCCAGCCTCACATTTTGCATGAGTCATTGCATCATCATACATATGCGTTCAACATACTTTTTGTTCTACAAACTGCATACCTTTTGTTTTCATGTTTGCTCATGCATGAGCCTTGCATTTTCCTCTACAAAACAAAAACAAAAAAGGAAGCATGAAAATTCATGATGCATTCTTGGTTGCATATATTCGGTACCATGAGCCAACCATGTTGGGATCATAAACCCGTTTCACTTAAAAACAAAATGAGTGAACATGGTACCTAATGCATAGTTAACTAAGAAAAGATGTTTCTTCGGGCATCTCAATTTGATAATTACATTCTCCATGCATAGTATGCGTATTCTCGAGTCTTTCATCCCTATGAAATGTTGTTGAAGTATTGGCGATCAAAATTGCCATTCCCTGGATTATGGGGTTGAACCAAGCTCATGCTTTTTCGAAAAAAGTTCATCAAGTCAAGTTGAAGTATGGAAGTAACTATCTTGCAAAAATTGGGGCAAAAGATGAATCGAGTCACATCACTGCTTCGTCTACTGCCAAACATATTTAGGATTGTTGATGTCCTTGTTACTTCCAGTTTCACCTTGACAAAGATGTCATGGACCATGTTGAAAATCTAAATTGATTCAACCCCGTATCCTGCGTAAAAATTTGCAATACTTCAACTGTACATCATTCGCATACATCCATGCTTTTCATTGGTTGCATTGCTCATTGCATTCTTTCCTTGAAAAAGAAAATAAAAATAAATAAATAAATAAAATAAAATAAAAATAAAATAATAATGAACTTAATCGTTATTATCAAAAAAGAAAAGAACATGCTTTACGGCACCCTTACCGAACTCGTGCTAGAGCTAGAGTAATGGGTGAAGCAGAGGAGGTGCAAGAGAAGATGAAGGACGAAATGGAGGCCATGAAAGAGCAAATGGCCACAATAATGGAGGCCATGATGAGCATGAAGAAGATAATGGAAGCCAATGCGGTTATAGTTGCCGCTACTAGCGCTGTCGCTAAGGTGAACCCGATGCTCCCATCTGGCCTCAAGCAAATGAATCATCCAACCTCAAATATGGTAGGCAAAGATTTGGGAAGTACGGATGACCCCATGATGTGCAAATTCAAAACAAGCACGCCTTCCCACCATATGGCTTGCCTCCCAAACTATACACCACCCAATGTGGCGTACATTCCCAATGAGGATGTCAAAAACTCCACTCCCATACTCATTAAGAGCCAACAACCTCAATCTGATCATGCACATGTCACTCGACCCATGGAGGAGACACATGAAATTCCCCACCACGATCTAGCCGACTTCGAGCCTTGCCTCGGATATGCCGCTGAAGGGCAAGCAGTTGGTGGTATACCCCTGCAAAACACTTTGGAGGGCCCTCAGTATCATCCACAACCACAACCCTCACATTCCACAGCGGTTAAAAACCCTCATGACTATGGCAGGAATGGGAAAGTTGGATCATCTAGAGGAAAGGCTCAGGGCCATTGAAGGAGGTGAAGATTATGCCTTTGCTAACCTAGAAGAGTTGTTCCTAGTACCCAATATCATCACCCCTCCCAAGTTCAAGGTGCTGGACTTTGACAAGTACAAGGGGACTACTTGTCCCAAGAACCATCTAAAGATGTATTGTCAGAAGATGGGGGAATACGCAAAAGATGAGGAATTGCTGATAAATTCCTTCCAAGAAAGTCTTACTGGGGTAGCTGTTACCTGGTACACTAACTTGGAACCTTCCCGAGTCCATTCTTGGAAGGACCTAATGGTTGCCTTTGTTAGGCAGTATCAGTACAATTTTGATATGGTTCCGGATAGGATGCAACTACAGAACATGTGCAAAAAGGGGGACGGATCTTTCAAAGAACACGCCCAAAAGGTGGAGGGATCTGGCGGCCCAGGTGGTACCCCCAATGATGGAAAGGGAGACGATAATCGTGATGGTAGACACATTATCAATACTCTACTATGAAAAGATGGTGGGCTACGCACCCTCAAAGCTTTGCGGATTTGGTCTACTATAGACGTTCATGTGACCTCATTTTATCATGCCGGAAAGTTTGTCTTCTTAGAGAAGCGAGTTGTCAAGAATAGGATGTTGGACAAATGGCCTCAGTTATCTTAAGAAAGGGGGGGTTGAATTAAGATGTAAAGACTATTCCCCAATTGAACTATCACTCTTTCTTTTTGGATTAACAATGCACCCTTAACATGAATTACTCAAAAGACAATTCAAAATAAACTTCTTTAAAGCAAAAGATAAATGGCAATAAATAAAAGAAGTTTAAAGGAAGAGAGGAATGCAAACTTGATTTATACTGGTTCGGCCACTTCCCGCGCCTACGTCCAGTCCTCAAGAAACCCACTTGAGATTTTCCACTCTCTTTGTAAAACTCCTTTTACAAAGTCTGAACCACACAGGGACAACCCTTCCCTTGTGTTC
Organism: Glycine soja; assembly: GCF_004193775.1. Classification (NCBI taxonomy): domain Eukaryota; kingdom Viridiplantae; phylum Streptophyta; class Magnoliopsida; order Fabales; family Fabaceae; genus Glycine; species Glycine soja. The sequence goes on along the minus strand of NC_041020.1, from coordinate 21,482,319 downwards.
AAGAATCCTCTACAATAAGAGACTCTCAGTCTCTTAATCCCTTTTCAGAAGTAAGAAGAAGAGAAGAAGAAATCTCTCTTAAAAAGGATAGATTGTACAATGAAGACCAATCAAAATTCCGTATTGAATATGCAAGTGGTTGACCAAGGAATCTTTTTGAGAAGATAAGACATTTCAGTTCAGAAAAACTCTCTTAATCTTTTGAGAGGATAAAACCATTTTGGGCAATGAAAAACTCTCTTTAAATTCGTGCTTCCAAGCCACCTTTGATGGCCATTCATGAACCATTTGAATAGATGTGACTCTTGGAAATTATTTTCCAAAAATCCCCTCTGGTAATCGATTACAAGACTAGTGTAAACGATTACAGGTTTTGAAATTTGAGTTAAAACGTTTAAAAAAAAAACTGCTGGTAATCAATTACCATCCGTGTGTAATCGATTACACTTTATAAATTTTGAAATTTCAAGTGACTGTTATAAACATTTTTAGCTGCTGGTAATCGATTACCAGAGAGCAAATCTCAATTTGAAATGATAGAATTCTTTGGTCAAACCTTTTGTTTTTCAATTTGGGAACTTCTTCCTAAGATTCTAGAGATCAACTTGATCATATATCTTGATTTTCTTGGATTCTTGTCTTGAATAAAACTTGGAAGCGCTTGATCCTTTGGCATCATCAAAACATCAAAACATCTTGCTTCTACATAGGAGTCATTTGACTTAATCCATCAATCCTTCAACTATTTCTCGTCCTTGGAAAAATTCTTTTTGCAAGAATCAACTGCTTCTTTCATTCTTCCTCACTACGAGGCTATGAAAACAAGACAACGATGGTTACCTCAAAGCCCTACACTGGGGCAATGAAAGGCACCATGCATGAACCTCAAGCGAACCTAAGGGCAGATTAGAAGTTCTCACCCAGTAGGTTCCCAGCTACAAGGTCATCAAACAAGACAACGATTGGTACCTCAAAGCCTTACACTGGGGCAATGAGGGGCATCGTGCATGAGCCTCAAGTGAACCTAGGGGCAGATTAGAAGTTCTCACCCAATAGGTTCCCTCCTACAAGGTCATGACGAAAGACAACGATTGGTACCTCAAAGCCTTACACTGGGGCAATGAGGGGCACCATGCATGAGCCTCAAGTGAACATAGGGGCCGATCAAAAGTTCTCACCCATCGATGTTTTTAACAAAAAAAGGGGGACAAACCCTAGGATTTCAATGGATTGATTAAACATCAAACGACTCCATTGCCGTCACTCCAAAATGGTCAAATGACTAAATCAAACAGAACAACACTCAGAGGGAGTTCTCGGAGAGATTTGCAAAAGATAGGATAAGGTTGCATGGACTATCACCTCTTTCAAAAGGACAGTCAATTTGTGTTTTCCAAAAAAAAATTAAATCAAAATCAAAATCACAAAATAGGGAAGGAATGTCATGAACATTGTACAACTTTCTATTGCATTGCATTGTTTCATATGAAGTCCGCATTTACCAAATTTCACGACAAAGGTTGCATGCATCTGCATCCCTAAAAATCATGTTAACTGCATAGATTTCCTACATCTAATGTCCAAATCTTATGGATTTGGGATGACCAGCCCTCTCGATGAGTCGATCTCTTGCTTTCTCATAAGGGTGGACCCTTGGGTACTTGTACCTATCACCTTTAGAGGACTACACGTCCTCGCCAACAGAGGGCTGCACGCCCTCATCTTCAGAGGACTACACGTCCTTGCCTTGAGAGGACTACACGTCCTCACCATCAGAGGGCTGCACGCCCTCACCTCCAGAGGACCACACGTCCTCGCCTTGAGAGGGCTACCCGCCCTCGCCTTGGGTACTAGTTACCCTCACTTCCAGAGGGCTACACGCCCTCGCCATCATAGGACTGCATGTCCTCACCTTCAGAGGGCTACACGCCCTCGCCATTAGAGGACCACACGTCCTCACCTTCAGAGGGCTACACGCCCTCACCTTTAGAGGACCACACGTCCTCACCTTCAGAGGGCTACACGCCCTCGCCATCAGAGGACTGCATGTCCTCACCTTCAGAGGGCTACACGCCCTCGCCATCAGAGGACTGCATGTCCTCACCTTCAGAGGGCTACACGCCCTCGCCATCAGAGGACTGCATGTCCTCACCTTCGTAGGGCTACACGCCCTCACCTTTAGAGGATCACACGTCCTCACCTTCAGAGGGCTACACGCCCTCGCCGTCAAAGGACTGCATGTCCTCACCTTCGTAGGGCTACACGCCCTCACCTTGAGAGGACTACACGTCCTCGCCAACAGAGGGCTGCACGCCCTCACCTTGAGAGGACTACACGTCCTCGCCAACAGAGGGCTGCACGCCCTCACCTTGAGAGGACTACACGTCCTCGCCAACAGAGGGCTGCACGCCCTCACCTTGAGGAGGACTACACGCCCTCGCCATCAGAGGACTGCATGTCCTCACCTTCGTAGGGCTACACGCCCTCACCTTTAGAGGACTACACGTCCTCGCCAACAGAGGGCTGCACGCCCTCACCTTAGGAGGACTACACGTCCTCGCCAACAGAGGGCTGCACGCCCTCACCTTGAGGAGGACTACACGTCCTCGCCAATAGAGGGTTGCACGCCCTCACCTTGAGAGGACTGCATGTCCTCGCCAACAGAGGGCTGCACGCCCTCACCTTCAGAGGACTACACATCCTCGCCTTGAGAGGGCTGCACGCCCTCACCTTCGGAGGGCTACGTGTCCTCATTTTCAGTGTGCTCCACATCCACACCTTAAGAGAATTTAAGGTCCTCTGTCCTTAAATGCTTAACCGAGACTTGCACTCCCGGTTAAGGGGCCAGTAGTTTCCTTTTAACGGTTCCTGGGCCACCCCCTGATATTGGAGGAGGGCCAACTGTGCGAGCACAACCAGAGAGGGAGGCTATCACACAGCTACTATGCATACCGGGGCAAGATTTCACCCGTGCCGCTGCAAAGAGACGAGTGCGGATCATGCGCACTAACATGACCACTCTTACACAGATATAGATGACATTTCTACTTAGCAACATTCTGCCCAGCGACCGCAATGCCAATCTCCCCCTGCAAAAGTATCAGTTGGTCTGTGTCGTCCCGACGTGGGTAAGTATGCATATGGTTCAACTGATTTCTGATACCATCTATTGTTTGCAGGGATCGTACCCACAAAGACACCCAGTGGACCTGAAGAAGTCCAACAGGGCCCTGGGGTTTCCAGCTCTGGTTACGGGCCTATGTCGGCCCTACAGGGCGCCCGTTCCCCCCAGCAAGTTCATGTCTTCGTGGCATAGGTAAGTACGCACCTCCCCCCATCTAATTTCGGATGTCATCTATTGTTTGCAGGGATCGTGCCCGCAAAACACTCTGTGGACCCGGAGAAGTCCAACAGGGTCTTGGGGTTGCCAGCTCTGATTACGGGCCTCTGTCGATTCTACGGGGTGCCTGTCGCCCCCAGCAAGGTCATCAGGCCCCCTATTAACCGGGCTTTCATCAAGAAGTACTGCGCCCCCAGGCAGGCGCAGGGCGAAACACCACAGCAGCATTGGGATGGCCGGTAGCTGGCAATAGACACATCGCCACCACCTCTAGAGTTCACCTCAGCTCATCCACAAAAAGGTTAGAGCGTTGCCTACAACACATGGCCGACCAGCAGGCTACCAAGTCCAAAGCCAAAGATAAGCAAAAGTACTAGGTCCGTGACAAACAAGTCATCAGGCGTCCAGCTCAAGACGTTAAAGAAGCGCTACTAGGAGGCAACCTAGTAACTTTTAAATTTCTCCTTGCTATTTGATCACCTTTTGTTTCTCAAGTCTTATTGGCACACACCTAGTTGCTCATGATCCTAAGAATTTAAATAAAATGAGCACAAGCTCGAAAGGTAGTCATACCTCACAAAATATATGTATGCGTGTTTAGGTAGTGAAAGATACCTTAGATATGCATGTATGTAGCAAAAAGATACCTCACAAAATATATATATGTATGTTTAGGTAGCAAGATACCTTGGATATGCATGTATATAGCAAAAATACCTCACAAAAATATACACATGTTTAGGTAGCAAAATACCTCATGAAAAAAAAAACAACAAAAACAAACGAGAAAAAGAAATGAATAATGATGAAAAAAAAAGAGAAAAAAGAAAAATAAGTTGTCTAGCTGAAAAACCGACATGCTTTTGAAAAGAAATGATTTCCAACTTTTCTTTGAAAAAAATTCATTGATCATAACCAATTTTTGGAAAATGTGGCTACACCTGAAGGGTGAATGCTGTGAAATTTCCCCGGATGCCCGAAATGGACTCGGATGAATGCACAAATTGATAAAAGAACATATTTTGGAAACATTGGGTTGAAATAAAGGAAATGAATCCTGAGCCCTAGCATCACATGACCATAAAAATTTGACACTTGAGCGTCCACATAGGTGCATGCATGACCAGTTTTGCATAAAATTTCCAAATCATCATTTTTGCATTTGTGTCATGGAAATAATGTGGGGCATCCCTTTTATCCTTGAACCAAACCAAACCCTGACATGTATCATGTCTAGCCATTCTACAAGCTTTGAGCCAAAATCCTGACTCACCATAAACCTTGACCCAGGGTGAGAATGCCAATCCTTACCCTCGGAAGCAAAAAGAAAAGAAGAGAAGGAAAATTTCCAATCAAAGGAAAAAGGAGAAGGAAAATTTCCAATCAAAGAGGAAGCAAAAAAGGAGAGAAGGAAAATTTCCAATCAAAGGAAAAAAGAGAGGAAAGGAAATTCCCAATCAAAGAGTGGGAGAAAGCAAAAAGAAAAGAAAGAAAATTCCCAATCAAAGAATGGGAGAAAGAAAAAAAGAGAAGTAAAAAAGAAGAAAGCTCCTGGTCAAAGAAACCAGAAGAAATGTGCCGAGAGGTCCTTGGACCAAACGATATCTGAACAATACAGAATTGTCACCAAATGAACAAAAGAAAGAAAAGGAAACCATGACCTAAAAGTGGTCTTCTCCCTTTGATTACCAACCAAAATCCTGTGCGCTAGCGACTTTTTCGCCCCGCACTACACAAAAACAGAAAAGGAAAAAGCCAACCAAAAATCAAAAGCCAAAAACACACAAAAGCCGAAAAACCCACCAAAAGAACCCATTTCCAAGGGAAGTCCTATTGATCCATGATCACACGTGTAATCTTTGATTTGATAGGAAATAATTCGCAAAGTCAAGTCGTGACATATCTATGGTTCGGAACTAGGATAAACCACTTACCTGTGCGAGATTGATACACTTTGAGTGGATTTCTTCTATTTTTGTCGAACCCAGTGTTTCCTCTAAATGGTCATTTAGAAACGAAATGCTGACATCCAAAATCTCATTTATGGTTATGGGGGGTTTCATCAGCAGACTCTCCTTCCCCGGTAGACGCATTGTTTTTCACTCAAAAAAGCATATGCTGCTCTAATCAGTTGGAATATTTGCCTCTTTACTAAAGCATGTTTGCATTTTAGTGGAGAAAACACCAAGACTTTTTTAAGTCTCACAAGTTATCCAGAACTACGTAGGTCTGAGTTCCTCATTGGAGGATACGTAGGAGCAAGAGCCTTGCTTTTGTCGACCACACCACCTTTTGCTGTCATGACCCAAGAGCTGGTAACCCGCGGAGACACCTTACGGTTATCCGCACCTCGTCATTCAGTGACCCCAAGTGTGATTGATGAGCAAAGGCCAGTGTGGTCATTTGCACCCTTTCCGGAGATGTTGACATCTTCCGGTCGAGACTTTTTCAAGTCTCACAAGTTATCTAGAACTACGTAGGTCTGAGTTCCTCATTGAAGGATACGTAGGAGCAAGAGCCTTGCTTTTGTCGGCCGCCCCACAAGATCTGTCATACTGACCCTGAGGTCATGTGACATGCGGAGACAAAATTTGGTCATTCCGCACCCCTTTGCCATTCAGACACAGTCGTGTCCGATGGTACGCAGAGACAAAATTTGGTCATTCTGCACCCTTTGTCATCCAGAGGCGGCGGGCCCGATGACATGCGGAGACAAAATTTGGTCATTCCGCACCCCTTTGCCATTCAGACATAGCCGTGTCCGATGGCACGCAAAGACAAAATTTGGTCATTCTGCACCCTTTGTCATCCAGAGGCGGCGGCCCGATGACATGCGGAGACAAAATTTGGTCATTTCGCACCCCTTTGCCATTCAGACACAGTCGTGTCCGATGGTACGCAGAGACAAAATTTGGTCATTCTGCACCCTTTGTCATTCAGAGGCGGCGGGCCCGATGACATGCGGAGACAAAATTTGGTCATTCCGCACCCCTTTGCCATTCAGACACAGTCGTGTCCGATGGCGCGCAGAGACAAAATTTGGTCATTCTGAACCCTTTGTCATTCAGACACAATCGTGTCCGATGGCGCGCAGAGACAAAGTTTGGTCATTCTGCACCCTTTGTCATCCAGAGGCGGCGGGCCCGATGACACGCGGAGGTTTACATCATCTTCCGCACTCACAAGATCTGTCATACTGACTTTTGAGTCACGCTGACGGGCGGATATACCCGAGTGGTTATCCGTATAAACATTCTTTTGCTATCTGTAAGACAGAACGCTTGATAGCATGCAGAGACTGACGTCGTCTTCTGCACCTTTTGTTCCCTCGGGAACAACAAGTCATTTGCATGTGGAGATTTTATGGTCACCCGCGACTCTCGTCAAATCGAGAGGAACGAAATTAGTGTCTTATCTTTACTTTCCTTTTATCTCATATAAAAGACAAGTAAAGAGGGGCAACTGTCATACCCTAATTTCGTCCGGGGACCTTTGCTTGATGACATGCGACTTTTCTTTGGTCCTTGTGACGTGCTTGGCACCCATCATTAGGCAATTTGTGAAATTCCAGGACATGCCAGAAAACCAAAAAATATTGATGCACAATCCGTAAGTTTCCGTGACACACCGGAAATCAAATGGAGGCATCGTTGCATAATTAAGTGAGGTTCCGTAACATTCCGTAAGTCAAAAAGGGGGTGATTATGTAATCCGCAAGAATCCGTAACATTACGGAAAGAAAACAAGTATCCTTACGAAATTCGTAAGTTTCCGTAACAATACGAAAAAAGAATCACCAAAAAAAAAGCAGAGGGGGTGTACTTAGTAAAAATGGGGGTGCAAATAGCACCCAGGCCCACTTGGGCCCTCCAGAAGATTCCTCCAGAAGGCTGTTGCTTCTGGAGGAAGCAACCTTGCTCGCCTGGGCGAGCTGGGCGGCAAGCATCTCCCCTATTTTGCTATAAATAGGGGAGGAAGTGAAGAAGAAAAGGGTTCAGCCCCTTAGGCACTTCTCTCTCTTTCGAATTTGCTTGGAAAAATTTTTTCTGTGAAGAAAATCTAAGCCGAGGCGCTTCCGAAACGTTTTCATAACATTTTCCGTGAAGAATTTCGCAAAGGTTTCAACCGTTCTTCGACGTTCTTCATTCGTTCTTCATCGTTCTTCGATCTTCAACGGGTAAGTACCTTGAACCAAGCTTTTCGATTCATTCTATGTACCCATGGTGGTCCACATTGTGTTTCGTGTATTTTTATTCTCATTTCATTTACTTTTTATACCCCCTGTATGATCCGTAAACTTTGGTTAAAATAAATTCTGACCGTTCGGTCGTGCCGTAACCACGTTGGAAATCAAAAAGAGATAAAATAATAATATAATAACAAAAATATACCTTTTAGTAAAATAAAGCGGAAAATCAACCGGACATTTTCTCTTTGGGATTTCTCATTCTTAACCGAATTGACTAATAACTAAGGTGAAACTAAGGCTAAAATCAACTCGCCTAGTCAAGCTTGTCCACAAAAATAGGTTTTTGAAGTTTGTCATTTCAATTTCTCACTAAGTAAAATGGATCATTTTCAAGGTCCAACGCCTTAAAATGATCACCTCTTAAAGTAAAAAAGAATCACTTGATAAGAAAGAACTACGTAGGTCTGATTTCCTCATCGCAATTGAGGAATATGTAGGAGCAAAGGGAAACACCCTTGTCGACCACAAAAAGAGAAAAATATAAAAAGGGTATAAAGGATATAAGGACTTAAAAGGGAACATAAAAAATCAAGGTCATGTTTGCACATTCGATTAAAGGCTGCCGTCCCTTGGGACGGACGTGTGGGGTGCTAATACCTTCCCTGTGCGTAAATACAACTCCCGAACCTTTCACTTAAAAGTTCGTAGATCGCGTCTTTTCCGGTTTTTCCGACGTTTTCCTCAAATAAACGTTGGTGGCGACTCCGCGCGTATTCCTTTCGTGGAACACGCATCCCGCGAGTCACGCGTCGCCCTCCCGCCGAAGGGTAGGTTGCGACACACATCAACAGATGTGACTCTTCATTTTGAATTTTGAAAATCTTAACGTTTTAAAACCACTGGTAATCAATTACTATAATCTGGTAATCGATTACCAGAGAGTAAAAATCTTTGGTAATGATTTTGTGAAAACTTGTGCTACTCAATGTTTTGAAAAACTTTTTTAATACTTATCTTGATTAAGTCTTCTCTTGATTCTTGAATCTTTGAGTCTTGGATCTTGATCTTGATTATTCTTGAATCTTGAATCTTGAATCTTGATTCTTGAAATCAAATTTTCTTTTGATCCTTGAAGTGTTCTTGACTCAATCTTGAACTCAATCTTGAATGTCATCATCTTTGTTATCATGAAGTGATCTTGACTTTTGAGCTTTTTGTCATCATCTTTTTTATCATCAAAACTCCTTGAATCAATCTTGATTCATCATGAAGCTTGCTTCTGCAATCTCCCCCTTTTTTATGATGACAACTCTGAAATCAAAAAACACACACACACACTTTTTCCTAGTTGATCACTCACATAAATTTCCATTCTCCCCCTTTGTTTTTGAGTTTATGATTCATTTGAAATTAAGTTAATTACTTATTTGAGTTCTTGATTTATTCCCTATTTCTCTCCCCCTTTGGCATCAACAAAAAGCCAAAATGCGTAACAAGTATAAGACAAACATTTACTATTAATCATTCACAAAGCATACATTGAAGAATATAAACCAATCATGAAGCAAGAAACACTAAATTATATAAAAACCACATAGTCATATAATATAATTCATAATTGTTCATTCAAACCATGCAAATAAAGAAATACTAAATTATCCAAATGTCATAATAATATAGATTATTTGGATAAGTCACTAGCATCTAACAGTCCTAATTCTCTTCTAATGTTGTAGAAGGTATCTTTACTTAGTGGTTTTGTGAAAATGTCTGCAAGTTGATTTTTAGTATCTACAAATTCTAAAACAACATCACCTTTTAGAACATGATCTCTAATAAAATGATGTCTAATTTCTATATGCTTGGTTCTAGAGTGAAGAACTGGATTTTTAGATATGTTTATGGCACTTGTGTTATCACATTTTATAGGAATGTGATCTAATACTATTCCATAATCAGATAGTTGTTGTTTCATCCACAGAATCTATACACAACAACTACCAACAGAAATATATTATGCTTCTGCTGTGGATAATGCTACACTATTTTGTTTGTTGCTATTCCAAGAAACAAGAGCGGACCCTATGAATTGACATGTGTCACTAGTACTTTTCCTACTAGATTGCATAAAGAATTCTTAGGGTACCATAATCCTAAATTAACTGTTCCTAATAGATATCTTATGATTCTTTTTATTGCCATTAAATGTGTAAACTTTAGATTTGATTGAAATGTTGCACACATGCATACACTAAACATAATATCTGGCCTACTTGCAGATAAGTAAAGTAGAGATCCAATCATACCTGTATATTTCTTTGGATAAACAGGTTAACCAGATTAATCTTTGTCAAGATAACAACTGGTGTTCATAGGGGTAGCCAAGTGTTTTGAGTTTTCCATTCCAAATCTCTTAATGAGTTCTTTGCAATACTTTTCTTGGTTCACAAAGATTCCATCATTTGTTTGTTTGATTTGTAATCCAAGAAAGTAATTGTTAGACAAGTGGCCTCAGATATCTTAAGAAGGGGGGTTGAATTAAGATATTCCAAACTACTTCCCCAATTAAAAAGCTATTTCACTTTTTATTCAAGTTATGAATTCCCTTAATGACAATCTTCTTAAATATTGATTCAAATAAAACAATTTGAATATGAATATAAAGCAATAATAAATAAAGGAGATTAAGGGAAGAGAAAGTGCAAACTCAGATTTATACTGGTTCGGCCACACCCTTGTGCCTACGTCCAGTCCCCAAGCAACCCGCTTGAGAGTTCCACTATCTTGTAAATTCCTTTTACAAGTTCTAAACACACAAGGACAATCCTTCCTTTGTGTTTAGAATTCCTTTACAACAAGAGACTCACAGTCTCTTAATCCCTTAGAGAATGAGGAGAAGAAGAAGAATAAATCTCTCTAGAAAGAGATGGATTTTACAGATTGAGTACTCAAATAATTCCTTAATGAATTGCAATTGAATTGGCCAAGGAATTCTTAAGAGGATAAAATGATTTTGCTCTTTGAGAGAATAAACACTTGTTGTTCTAAAAAACTCTGAGCAAATTCGTGTTTAAGTCACATATATATAGACCATTGGTGGTCATGAATAAAGCCTTTGAAAAGTTGTGACTCTTAGAATTATTTTTCTGAAAATCTTATCTGGTAATCGATTACAGTAATTGTGTAATCGATTATAGCTTTTAAAATTTGAATTAAAACGTTTACTAACTGCTGGTAATCAATTACCAAAATTGTGTAATCGATTACACAGTCTAAACTTTCGAATTCAAATTTTAGTAGCTGTTATAAAATATATTTGGCCACTGGTAATCAATTACATCCTCTGGTAATCGATTACCAGAGAGTAAAACCTTTGTAAAACACTTTTTAATTTAAATTACTTGGCCAAACCTTTTGCTAATTCAATTAGGAATTCCCTTCCTAATATACTAGTGATCATCTTGATGCTGTGACTTGTAATCTTGAAGTATTGTCTTGAATTTAATCTTGAAAAGCCCATTTACATCAATTGCATCATATCATCATGATCATCATCAAAACATCAAAAGCAATTGCATCTACAGTAATTTAACTCACCCATCATGGACATCTCAAACTCACTTTGCATATCAATAGAAAACTCCTTGCACAAAGATTCATTAGTAGATCCAAAAATTATATCATCAACATAAATTTGTACCAACAAGATTGTTAGACAAATGGCATCAGTTATCTTAAGAAGGGGGGGTTGAATTAAGATAACAAGAACTATTCCCCAATTTAAAATTTCGCTCTCTCTTTTTAGATTAACAATGCACCCTTAACATGAATTACTCAAAAGATAATTCAGAATAAACTTATTTAAAGGAAAAAGATAAATAGCAATAAATAAAAGAAGTTTAAGGGAAGAGAGAAATGCAAACTTGATTTATACTGGTTCGGTCACTTCCTGTGCCTACGTCCAGTCCTCAAGCAACCCACTTGAGATTTTCCACTCTCTTTGTAAAATCCTTTTACAAAGTCTGAATCACACAGGGACAACCCTTCCCTTGTGTTCAGGAATCCTTTACAACAAGAGACCCTCAGTCTTTTAACCCTTTTCAGAAGTAAAAAGAAAAGAAGATGAAATCTCTCTTGAAAGAGACAGATTGTACAATGAAGATCAATCACAATTCCTTATTTCAATATGCAAGTGTTTGACCAAGGAATTCTTTGAGAGGATAAGACATTTCAATTTAGAAAAACTCTCTTAATCTTTTGAGAGGATAAAACTTTTTGGGCTATCAAAAACTCTCTCTTTATTCGTGTTTCCAAGTCACATATAAATAGACCTTTGATGGCCATTCATAAAACATTTGAATAGATGTGACTCTTGAAAGTTATTTTCTGAAAATCTCCTCTGGTAATCGATTACAATAATTGTGTAATCGATTACAGGCTTTAATATTTGAATTAAAACATTTATTAACTGCTGGTAATCGATTACCAATATGGTGTAATCAATTACACAGTCTAAAATTTGAATTCAAATATTTAGTAGCTGTTGTAAACCATTTTTGGCCACTGGTAATCGATTACATCCTCTGGTAATCGATTACCAGAGAGTAAATCTCTTGAAAAACACTTTTTAACTCAAATTACTTGGCCAAACCTTTTGCTAAATCAATTACGAATTCCCTTCCTAAAATACTAGTGATCATCTTGATGTTGTGGCTTGTATTCTTGAATCATTGTCTTGAATTTAAACTTGAAAAGCCCATTTGCATCATTTGCATCAAATCATCATGATCATCATCAAAACACCAAAGTCATTTGCTTCTACAAAGATATCATTATCCTTCTTTTTTATGAATAAGGTGGTATCTACTTTCCCTCGAGTGAAATTCTTTTCTAATAGGAATTTACTTAATCTTTCATACCAAGCCCTAGGTGCTTATTTTAAGCCATAAAGTGCCTTCTTTAATCTATAGACATGGTCTAATTTTTGTGAGTCTTCAAACCCAGGAGGTTGTTCCACATATACCTCCTCTTGAATCAGACCATTTAAGAAAGCACTCTAGACATCCATTTGATATAGTTTAAAATTCATAATAGATGCATATGCTAATAGCATCCTAATGGCTTCTAATCTAGCTACAGGTGAAAAATTTTCTTCATAGTCTATACCTTCTTCTTGGTTATATCCTTTTGCTACAAGTCTAGCTTTATTTCTAATTACTATACCATTTTCATGCAATTTATTTCTAAATACCCACTTAGTTCCTATGATTGGATAATCTAAAGGTTTTTGAACTAATTCCTATACATCATTTCTTTCAAATTGATTTAATTCTTCTTGCATAGCCACTATCCAATGGTCATCTATAATAGTTTCCTTAAAGTTTTTAGGTTCTATTAATGAAACAAATTCCATATTATTGCATAAATCTTTGAGAGAGTGTCTAGTTTTTACCCCTTTTGAGATATCACCGATGATGTTGTCAAGAGGATGATTTCTTGAAGTTTTCCATTCTTTGGGAAGATTATCATTTTCTTGTGCTGTGTCGACTTGATCATCCTTGTTTTCATCATGTCTCTTTCTTTTTAAATTTCTTTCTTCATGTTGTGTATCTTCCAAAGAATCTGCAATATCATCAAGAAACACCTCTCTCGGGGAGGTAATATTAGTTTCATCAAAAGTAACATCTATTGATTCCTCAATTGTCATGGTTCTTTTGTTGTATATTCTAAATGCTTTACTATGTAAGGAATACCCAAGGAAGATACCCTCATCTGCCTTAGCATCAAACTTTCCTAGTCTCTCTTTACCATTGTTTAGAACAAAACATTTACATCCAAAAACATGTAAATGAGAAATGTTTGGTTTTCTATTGTTAAAAAGTTCATATGGGGTTTTCTTAAGAATGGGTCTGATTAAGGCTTTGTTCATAATATAACATGCGGTGTTAACCGCTTCTGCCTAAAAGTATTTTGGAAGTGGTGTGTCATTTAAAAGAGTTCTAGTAATTTCTTCTAGGGCTCTATTTTTCCTTTCTACTACTCCAGTTTGTTGGGGTGTCCTAGGTGCAGAAAAGTTGCGTTCTATGCCATATTCATCACAAAACATTTCAAAATGATTGTTTTCAAATTCACCTCCATGATCACTTCTTATGGAGATAATTTTGAGATTCTTTTTGTTTTGAATGACTTTGGCAAGTCTTCTAAATGCATGAAATGCATCATTTTTATGAGTAAGAAATATAGTCCAAGTATATCTAGAATAGTCATCAACAATTACTAATGCATACTAACTTCCACCAAAACTCATGACTCTAGATGGTCCAAACAAATCCATGTGCAATAATTGTAATGGTTGAGTGGTAGAAACAATATTTTTAGATTTAAAAGACACTTTTGTTTGTTTACCTTTTTGGCAGGCATCACATAACTTATCTTTTTCAAATTTTAATTTTGGTAAACCAATAACTAGATCTTTTGAAATTAATCTATTTAGATGATCCATGTTAATATGAGCAATTCTCTTATGCCATAACCATGGATCACAATCTTTACTTAAAAGGCATCTATCATTTTCAGATTTTTGTTTTAAATCAATCATGTAAACATTATTTTCTCTAAAACCTATATGCTCAATATCTTTGTCATGCTCATGCTTGATAACACCTTTTTCAGAATCAAAAGATACTTTATATCCTCTATCACATAATTGACTAACACTTAATAGACTATGCTTCAAACCTTCAACAAGCAACACATTTTCAATAGGAGTAGAAGAATTCATAACTATTTTACCGATTCCAATAATTTTGCCTTTGTTGTTGTCACCATATGTAACGTGTCCACTTTTCTTAGGAGAAATGATTGTAAATTTGGATACATCTCCCATCATATGCTTGGAACATCTACTATCGATATACCACTTCTTCCTTACAAAATTTTCTTTGTTGTTTTCATGAGATTTTCTCATGAGACACAAGTTGGCTTGGTCTTCATCATAATCTTGAAATGATTTCAGATTTGACATGTTCCTGAAAATACTTTTGAAAAACAAAGAATTTAAAGAGGCCATGAATCTTGAAGTTGTTAAACTTTCTCTAAGATACCTGCTCTGATACCACTTGTTGGATCAAGTGGCCTCAGAATAATTAAGAAGGGGGAGTTGAATTAATTATTCCAAAACCTTTACTAATTAAAAATTTACTCTTCTTAGGATTTTACTATGTTGTTAAGAAAATAAAGAATAGAAAAGAAACTTAACCAAAAGTAAAAGGGGAAATTAAAGTGCACAACGGAAACTGAAAGAGTAGGGAAGAAGAAGACAAACACACAAGAGTTTTATACTGGTTCGGCAACAACCCGTGCCTACATCCAGTCCCCAAGCGACCTGCGGTCCTTGAGATTTCTTTTCAACCTTGTAAAAATCCTTTTACAAGCAAATATCGACAAGGGATGTACCCTCCCTTGTTCTCTTTGAACAACCTAGTGGATGTACCCTCCACTAGAACTGATCCACAAGAGATGTACCATCTCTTGTTCTCAGTCAACAACCCAAGTAGATGTACCATCTACTTGTACCACAAAGGATGTACCCTCGAATGTGTTAAGACAAAGTTCTCAGGCGGTTAGTCCTTTGAAACTTTGTGAAGGGGGAAACAAAAGAATTCTCAGGCGGTTAGTCCTTTGAAATCTTTTGTTTATGGGAAAGGGAAGAATCAAAAGAATTCTCAAACTGTGTCGTTTTGAATTCTTTGACAAGGGAGAACGGAGACACAAAAGAATTCAAGCGGTTAGTCCTTCGTTCTTTTGGAAAAGGGAGAAGAGAGATACAAAAAGAATTCAGGCGGTTAGTCCTTGGCGAATTATTTTTGGCAAAGGGAGAAGAGAATGAAAAAGATGAATAGCACAAGTTTTTTATCAAAGAACATTTCTTGAAAGAAAAATTTTTGAACAAAAACTTTTAGAAAGATAAAGAGAAATGAAACCAGAAAGTTCTGTTGAAAGAAATGAAAGAAGATGTTGAAAGATAGATTGAAAGATAGAATGATTGAAATAGATTATTGATATGAATGTAATTGTTGATCTTTTGTTTCATGCCAAGGTCACATATTTATAGTTTCTTGATGAATCAAGTCAAAACTTGTAACTCTTGGCAATTTCTTTAAAAACAAATCACTTAAAAACATATGGCTTTTGAAAGAATCTTCAGAAATAAGTCACTTGAAGAAATGTGACTTTTGGAAATGAATTTTTTGAAATCAGTCACTGGTAATCGATTATCATAAAGGTGTAATCGGTTACACATCAACAGATGTGACTCTTCATTTTGAATTTTGAAAATCTTAACGTTTTAAAACCACTGGTAATCGATTACTATAATCTGGTAATCGATTACCAAAGAGTTTTACTCTTTGGTAATGATTTTGTGAAAACTTCTTGTGCTACTCAATGTTTTGAAAAACTTTTTAATACTTATCTTGATTAAGTCTTCTCTTGATTCTTGAATCTTTGAGTCTTGGATCTTGATCTTGATTATTCTTGAATCTTGAATCTTGATTCTTCATTCTTGAAATCAAATTTTCTTTTGATCCTTGAAGTGTTCTTGACTCAATCTTGAATGTCATCATCTTTGTTATCATGAAGTGATCTTGACTTTTGAGCTTTTTGTCATCATCTTTGTTATCATCAAAACTCCTTGAATCAATCTTGATTCATCATGAAGCTTGCTTCTATAATAGTATGAGTTCTTGTGTTGTCCCAGTGATTTTGGTCCCTAAAAAGGATGGGACATGGCTGTAGAAGCAAGCTTCATGATGATGAATCAAGATTGAGTCATGGAGTTTTGATGATGCCAAAGAATCAAGAGTCAAGCAAATTCCAAAGATTCAAGAATGAAGCTCCAAGAATCAAGATCAAGATTCAAGACTCAAGATTCAATAATCAAGAGAGGACTCAATTAAGATAATTATTAAAAAGTTTTTTCAAAAACTGAGTAGCACATGAATTTTTCTCAAAACCTTTTACCAAAGAGTTTTTACTCTCTGGTAATCGATTACTAGATTATTGTAATCGATTACCAGTAGCAAAATGGTTTTCAAAAAGCTTAAAAACTGAATTTATAACGTTCCAATTAATTTCAAAATGCTGTAATCGATTACAAGTATTTGGTAATCGATTACCAGTGTGTTTGAACGTTGAAATTCAAATTCAAATGTGAAGAGTCACATCCTTTCACATAAAAGCTTTGTGTAATCGATTACACTTATTTGGTAATCAACTACCAGTGACTGTTTCTGAATAAATCAAAAGATGTAACTCTTCAAAAGGTTTTTGACTTTTTCAAATTGGTTTTAAGTTTTTCTAAAAGTTATAACTCTTCTAAATGGTTCTCTTGGCCAAACCTGAAGAGTCTATAAATGCTAGGCTTTGATTTGCTTTCCAATACACTTTTTACACTTATTCATACAATCCTTTACAAGCCTTGAATCTCTTTGAACTTCTTCTTCTTCTTTGTACCAAAAGCTTTCAGAAGTTTTCTGGTTTTCTAAACCTTGAAAACTTGTGCTATTCATTTTTTCATTCTCTTCTCCCTTTGCCAAAAAGAATTCGCCAAGGACTAACCGCCTGAATTCTTTTTGTGTCTCTCTTCTCCCTTTTCCAAAAGAACAAAGGACTAACCGCCTGAATTTTTTTGTGTCTCCCTTCTCCCTTGTCAAAGAATTCAAAATGACACAGTCTGATAATTCTTTTGATTCTTCCCTTTCCCTAATACAAAAGTGTTCAAAGGACTAACCGCCTGAGAATTCTTTTGTTTCCCCATTCACAAAGTATCAAAGGTTTAACAGTCTGAGATCTTTGTCTTAACACATTGGAGGGTACATCCTTTGTGGTACAAGTAGAGGGTACATCTACTTGGGTTTGACTGAGAACAAGAGAGGGTACATCTCTTGTGGATCAGTTCTAGTGTAGGGTACATCCACTAGGGTTTCAAAGAGAACAAGGGAGGGTATATCCCTTGTGGATCTTTGCTTGTAAAACTCTTGTGTGTTTGTCTCCTTCTTCCCTACTC
The DNA here is from genome assembly GCF_004193775.1 of Glycine soja. Classification (NCBI taxonomy): domain Eukaryota; kingdom Viridiplantae; phylum Streptophyta; class Magnoliopsida; order Fabales; family Fabaceae; genus Glycine; species Glycine soja. Next base: position 21,464,724 of record NC_041020.1, on the reverse strand, counting down.
TTTTACTTTCCGCTGTGCATTTTAATTTCCGCTTATACTTTCTGTTAAGTTTCTCTTCTACTCCTTATTCTCTTAACAACTTAGTAAAAGCCTTAGAAGAGTAATTTTTTAATTAGTAAAGGTTTAGGAATAATTAATTCAACCCCCCCCCCCCCCCCCGTTCTTAATTATTCTGAGGCCACTCGATCCAACAATGACGCACGTGTTCCGATTGTAGAGTCCTTAATAACATCACCATTAAATATAGGCATCCTATACCCAGGCTTGATGAATTTCATGGTGCATGTTACTTCTCTAAAATCGATTTAAAAAGTGGATACAATCAAATTAGGATTAGAGAAGGGGATGAATGGAAAACTGCTTTTAGAACAAAATATGGTTTATATGAATGGTTGGGTATGCCTTTTGGCCTAACTAACGCTCCTAGCACTTTCATGAGATTAATGAACCATATCTTGAGAGAGTTCATAGGAAAGTTCATTGTGGTGTACTTTGATGATATTATTATCTATAGCACTTCACTTGATTTGCATATTGATCATTTAAAATTTGTCCTGTGTGTGCCTAGAGAAGAACAATTGTATGCCAATCTTGAAAAATGCATCTTTTGTACTAACCATGTTGTGTTTCTTGGATTTGTTGTAAGTTCAAAAGGAGTGCAATTTGGTGAGGAGAAGGTTAGGGCTATTCAAGAATGGCCTACACCTAAGTCTGTGACCGAGGTGAGGAGTTTTCATGGCTTAGCAAGTTTTTATAGATGATTTGTGAAGGATTTTAGCACGTTGGCAGCACCACTCAATGAAGTGCTCAAGAAAAATGTTGGTTTCAAATGGGAAGAGAAACAAGAAGAAGCTTTCAATGTTTTAAGCATAAGCTAACTAATGCCCCCATACTTGCGTTGCCAAACTTTCAAAAAATCTTTTGAAATTGAGTGTGATGCTTCAAATATTGGGATTGGGGCTGTTTTGATGCAAGAAGGTCATCCAATTGCTTATTTTAGTGAAAAGTTAAGTTGTCCTACCCTTAACTATTCAACTTATGATAAGGAGTTGTATGCCTTAGTACGGGCTTTGAAAACATGGCAACACTACCTTTATCCCAAGGAATTTTTCATTCATAGTGACCATGAGTCCCTCAAATATATCAAGGGGCAAGGAAAGCTTAACAAAAGTGATGGAAGCTTGCTTGTGGAGCTTCTACGGAGGCTGGATCTTTGAGCTTCAATGAGGTCCTTTAATGGTGGTTTTCCACCATGGAGATGCAGCAGAAGACAAAGGAGAAGAGGTGAGAGGAGGCGCCATCCACTAGGGAATAAGCCATGGAAGAAGGAGCTTCACCACCAAGATGAGTCTTGGATAAGAAGCTTGGAGAGGATGCTTCAATGGAGGAAAAGAAAGAGGGAGAGAAAGAGAGAGGGGGGAGCACGAAATTGAAGGAAGAAAAAAAAAGGGAGAGAAGTTGAACTTTGAGTTATGTCTCACAAGACTCTCATTCATCAAAGTTAAAACAAGTGTTACACATGCTTCTATTTATAGACTAGGTAGCTTCCTTGAGAAACTTTCTTAAGAAAACTTCCTTGAGAAGCTTCTTTGAGAAAACTTCCTTGAGAAGCTAGAGCTTAGCTACACACACCCTTATAAAAACTAAGCTCACCTCCTTGAGAAGCTTCCTTGAGAAGCTAGAGCTTAGCTACACACACCCATCTAAAAACTAAGCTCACCTCCTTGACAAAATACATGAAAATACAAAAAAAGTCCCTACTACAAAGACTACTCAAAATGCCCTGAAATACAAGGCTAAAACCCTATACTACTAGAATGGCCAAAATACAAGGCCCAAAAGAAGGAAAAACCTATTCTAATATTTACAAAGAAGAGAGGACCCAACCTTGGTCCATGGGCTCAGAAATCTACCCTGGGATTCATGAGAACCCCAAGGCCTTCTTTAGTAGCTCTAGCCCAAGCCTCTTGGAGTCTTCTATCCAATACCCTTGGGGGGTAGGATTGCATCATCCCCTCCACCTTGGAAAGGATTTGACCTCAAATCCCGAGGTTTTTCATACTCTGGGCTCCTTCCCTCGACACCTGTAAAAAGAATAAAAACATATGTATTAGTGGTGTTGGGTATGTTAGAGTTGGGTAAGGTTTGAAAACTCCTTTCATGGACATCTTTCCATGAGGGAACATGGTTCCTCACCAACTCAATGAGTGGTGCTACAAGTATAGAAAAATATGGGACAAACCTTTTGTAAAAGTTTGTTAAGTCATGGCAGCCCCAGATTTCCCTTATATTTGGTGGAGTGGGCCAATCAGGAATGACCTTTATTCTCTTAGGGTCCGTGGGAACCCCTTGATCACTATTTAAAAAATTAAGGAATGTAATGCAATAAAGCGTACCTTTTTCTGTATTTTAATGTTGATTATTCCTACAAAAAAATATGACAAACCTAAGGTGTCCCATATGAGCACCTAAGTTTGTATTAAAACCAAAAATAAGAACAAACCTACCTAATGAGTCCCTATGTACATGAATCATGAAGACGTTGGGTGCATGAATGATTTTACAAAAGAGGGTTGCAACACTCAACAAATTCATCATATCACTTATTGTAGGGATTTGGTGCCTAATAATACCTATTTTGGGCACCAACAAAGCACAAGGATTTAAGCTCTTACGAACCAAACCCTCATCCAACAACTCCTTTACTTGAGGAATAACCTCAAGCCCAAGAGGTGTGGCAATGCTAACAAGTGTCTTTTTACAAAGGAGAAGATGTGGAGGTTGTCTAAGAGGGGAAGTTTCTTTAATATTTGTCTTTATTTCAAAATGACTTTCCTTCTTAACTAACCTCTTGGAGGAGACACTTACCTCCTTACACTCCTCATTAACCATTACAGGTTGTCCTTCTTCTTGGGGGTAGATTTCTTCACTAGACTCTTCCCCTTTTGCTTCTTCACTTTCACTAGAGGAAGGTGATGTAGTAGCCTCATCTTGGCTACTATAAATGTCTTGGCTCCTCATAATCATGGTTTTTGTGGTGGGGCATTGAGAAGTAATGTGTCCTCTTCCAAGACATTTAAAGCACTTTATAGAGCTAGTATTCTCTTGCATACTAGCCTTAGGGGCTTGCTTTTCTATTGTCTTCCCCTTATCATCTTTGGGCTTAGAAGGTGTCACCCCTAAGATGCCTTGACCTTGGTCTTTCTTTGGATAAGAGTGAGAGCCATAAGATTTTGATGTAGACTTCTTTTTAAGTTGTTGCTCTACCCTTATTTCCCAAACTAAGTTAGCCTCTGCATTGTCCTTCCCATGGAAGTATGGGAGGTTAATGTTAGCCTCTTGAGGCTTTCTTTCCTTTTCTCTTCTATGGGAGTGAGGTCTAAGATGTGACCTATGCCTTCCTTCATAATAGTCACGAAGTTCTTCACTTAGGCTCTTGCAAGAGTTATGACTACTATAGGAGGCATGTTTTTCTCTTTTCATTTCTTTCATTATTTTTCTTCTTTCTTCCTCTCTTATTTTCTTTCTTTCATCTTGACTTATTTCTTCCACTCTTTTTTTTCCTTTTTCTTTTCTCTCTTGTTTTTCTTTCCATAACTTGAGGGAACTCAACTCATCTAAGATTCTAGCTAAAGGGTCTTTATGACAAGTACCCTCGCCATTAACACTAGATGAATGATGACTCATGTTGGTTCCTAAGTTGTGGTTCTTTCTTGTTTGAGGTTTGAAAACAAAAGGTAAAAGAAACTATGGTTGAAACTAGCCAAAATAAACACTAAAAAAGGTGTGAAAGATAAGGGAAAAAACTAATTGGTAAAATGCAAGCTATCTAGGTGGTTTGACAATGGAAGGTAAAGGAAATAAGCTATGAAAGTAAGCAAGAAAAGTAAACTAGGTGAATCCTAAGAGTGTTTGGATGACTACATTCAAGGTTCCCAACAAAACACTCACTATCCTAAGGAAAAATTGCCTAAAATTATTACACACAAATGGAAGTTTGGTAACCTATTGGAGGCTCCCAACACACTTCCAATGAAAGGCCTTTTTGTTACAAAACTTGAAAGCAATGAAGGTAAGTAAATTTAAAATTACAAAATTACAAAACGGTCCTCAATTTTGGTGGTTGTTCTCTTTTTGGTGATTCACTCAATTTGGAGTGCTTCTTAGTCCAATAGCTCTTAAGGTGGTTGGCCCCTTTCTTCTTGACTCAAATTCTTCAAGGGATGGCACCAATCCTCCTTCCAATTCCCTATATGGCAACCCACAAACAAGGAAACAAAGAGACAAGCAATAACCAAAGACAAAAAAAAATGAAATGAAAGCTAAACCAATGGAATTTTAACAAGCCAATTTTTCAAGGATTACTCAACAATTAAAGCAATGAAAAGGACATAGAAGCAAGCTAGGACTCAAAGAGAAACTTAGAATGGCTCTAGAATAGAGTAAAAAAACTATAAAAAAAATGACTCAACAAACCTCTAGCTTTGCCACTTGTTTTCACAGTAATTTTCAATTGAAATTTCGGAACTAAGACTAGTATAACATAGGCACCAATTATAGAATAAATTTTGAGCCAAAACAACAAGCACACTTCCCTTTCACTTTTTTTTCCTGGATACTGATTTTTCTGCCAACTTGTGTGATTTTTATTATCTTTTCCTTTTATCCAAATCACTTGGTTCTTTTTTTATAACTTTTTCCAGATGTCTAGCAAATTCATTAAAAATTTCAGCTCAAAATTCGAAGTAACCAATTCTCAGTAATTTTTACAAGTTTGTATGTCCAAGCTGCCAGCACCAGCGATTTTTTTTTTAAGCATGGTATATTGATTGCCTTGGGCTTACTTTCAACCTTCCTATGTATGTTGAACTCACTAGGATTGTTTACCACAGTTTTAGGAGTTCAATATTCACTTAGGATCAACATTTCAGCCAGCAATTCAATCACCAAAACTCAAATTCACAATAGACACAATCAAAAGGAAACCTAAAAGTTCAAGAAAAGATTCTCAATCAAAGACTCTCTAAGAATTTTGCATGAACATGTTAAGGACTAATTAACATGAAATATTTGACTCAAATCAAATAATAAGCTAAATTAATTTCATACACTCATGAACAAATGAGTTAGACAAAGAAACAAGAAAAAAAAATTCAGCACAACATAAGAAATCTTATGTGACAAGTTTCATGACTAGACATGACTTCTATGACAAAACTGCAATAGGTGAACAAGTCACTCTAGATTTTTGAGATTTTCTTCTACTTTAATATTTTTGTAAGAATTTTATGGTTTAGGTTTCAGCCACAAAAAATAACAAGACAAAACTCAAAGGAACCTAAACTCAACACAATTCATGGTTCAAGAACAAGAACAAGAAATTTGAACCATAGAAAATCAAATCTAGCTTCTATAGCAAGTTTAATTGGTGGAAACTCTAAAGAATCATGTTAAAAACATTTATCACAAGACATGTGAGGAGATACATGGAGAAAAAAATGAAGAAACAACAATGGAAGAGAAGGAAAAGCAAAAAAATTAATGGAGGTTTAAGGAGCACCTACTTGAAGTTCTTGTGCTCTGATTACCACTTGATGTAATCTTGCTTGTGTAGCTTCTATGGAGGCTGGATCTTTGAGCTTCAATGAGGTCCTTTAATGGTGATTTTCCACCATGGAGATGCAGCGGAAGACAAAGGAGAAGAGGTGAGAGGAGGCGCCATCCTCTAGGAAATAAGCCATGGAAGAAGGAGCTTCACCACCAAGATGAGCCTTGGATAAGAAGCTTGGAGAGGATGGTTCAATGGAGGAAAAGAAAGAGGGAGAGAAAGAGAGGGGGGGGGGAGCAAGAAATTGAAGGAAGAAAAAAAAGGGAGAGAAGTTGAACTTTTAGTTGTGTCTCACAAGACTCTCATTCATCAAAGTTACAACAAGTGTTACACATGCTTCTATTTATAGACTAGGTAGCTTCCTTGAGAAGCTTTCTTAAGAAAACTTCATTGAGAAGCTTTCTTAAGAAAACTTCCTTGAGAAGTTTCTTTGAGAAAACTTTCTTGAGAAGCTAGAGCTTATCTACACACACCCTTCTAAAAACTAAGCTCACCTCCTTAAGAAGCTAGAGCTTAGCTACACACACCCATCTAAAAACTAAGCTCACCTCCTTGACAAAATACATGAAAATACAAAAAAAAGTCTCTACAACAAAGACTACTCAAAATGCCTTGAAATACAAGGCTAAAACCCTATAGTACTAGAATGGCCAAAATACAAGGCCCAAAAGAAGGAAAAACCTATTCTAATATTTACAAAGAAGAGTGGATCCAACCTTGACCCATGGGCTCAAAAATCTACCCTAAGGTTCATGAGAACCCTAGGGCCTTCTTTAGTAGCTCTAGCCCAAGCCTCTTGGAGTCTTCTATCCAATATCCTTGGGGGGTAGGATTGCATCAAAAAGGCATGCGAAGTGGGTGGAATTCCTAGAGCAATTCCCTAATGTTATCAAACATAAAAAGGGAAAAGGTAATATTGTAGCCGATGCTCTTTCTCGGCATCATGCATTAATTTCTATGCTTGAAACAAAATTGATTGGTCTTGAATGTTTGAAAAGAATGTATGAAAATGATGAAACTTTTGGAGAAATTTTTAAAAATTGTGAAAAATTTTCAGAAAATGGTTTCTTTAGACATGAAGGCTTTCTTTTCAAAGAAAACAAATTGTGTGTGCCTAAATGTTCTACAAGAAACTTGCTTGTTTGTGAAGCACATGATGGAGGTTTAATGGGGCATTTTGGGGTCCAAAAGACTCTAGAAACATTGCAAGAACATTTTATTGGCCTCATATGAAAAAGGATGTGAAGAAATTTTGTGAACATTGCATTGTATGTAAAAAGGCAAAGTCAAAGGTAAAGCCTCATGGATTGTATACTCCATTACCAATTCCGGAGTATCCTTGGATTGATTTATCCATGGATTTTGTTTTGGGGCTGCCAAAAACAATCAGTGGTAGAGATTCCATTTTTGTGGTCATTGATAGGTTTTCTAAAATGGCTCATTTTATTCCATGTAAAAAAGTTGATGATGCTTCCCATGTGGCTGATTTGTTTTTCAAGGAGATTGTGAGACTCCATGCTTTGCCAAGGAGCATTGTTAGTGATAGGGACTCTAAGTTCCTAAGCCATTTTTGGAGGACTTTGTGGGGCAAGTTGGGCACTAAATTGTTATTTTCAACCACTTGTCACCCACAAACCGATGGGCAAACGGAAGTTGTTAATAGGACATTGGGAACTTTGCTTAGGATAGTTTTGAGGAAGAACTTAAAAACTTGGGAAGCTTGTTTACCCCATGTTGAGTTTGCTTACAATAGAGTTGTTCATAGCACTACTAATTGTTCTCCTTTTGAAGTTGTTTATGGTTTTAACCCACTAACTCCTCTTGATCTTTTGCCTATGCCTAATGTTTCTGTTTTTAAGCATAAAGAAGGTCAAGCAAAGGCGGACTATGTGAAGAAGCTTCATGAGGGAGTCAAAGATCAAATTAAGAGGAAAAATAAAAGCTATGCTAAACAAGCCAACAAAGGGAGAAAGAAGGTTGTCTTTGAACCCGGAGATTGGGTTTAGGTGCACATGAGAAAAGAAAGGTTTCTGGAACAAAGGAAATCAAAGCTTCAACCAAGGGGAGATGGACCATTTCAAGTGCTTGAAAGAATCAATGACAATGCTTACAAAGTTGAGCTACCCGGTGAGTATAATGTTAGTTCCACCTTCAATGTCTCTGACTTAACTCTTTTTTATGCAGATGGAGAATTCAATTTGAGGACAAATCCTTCTCAAGAGGGAGAGAATGATGAGGACATGACCAAGAGCAAGGGCAAGGATCCACTTGATGGACTTGGAGGACCTATGACAAGGGCTAGAGCAAGGAAAGCCAAGGAAGCTCTTCAACAAGTGATGTCCATACTATTTGAATACAAGCCCAAGTTTCAAGGAGAAAAGTCCAAGGTTGTGAGTTGTATCATGGCCCAAATGGCACCACTTTGTCTGAATTTTAGAGTGTAGTTTGTCTAAATAATGGCCCAATCCTTGTAAAGTTGTCTGACCAAAAATATGTTTTGGGTTAATCAACTAAAAGGGATTTAGTCAGGTTTAGTTCAAGTTGTAATAAGGGTCCAATTGGTAACCTAGGCATCAGCCTTTTGGGAGATCAAATGGTGGCTGACTTGATGGCTATTGCGGGTGACTTTTGGTTGCCACAATTTCAGTTACACTCAGCCATTAAGTTCTTTTAATTCCTTAGGTTAATGGCATTAAGTTCTTTTAATTCTAGGTTAGTGGATCATTACTAAAATCTGATGTAAAGCTTCTATATAAGCTGAACCATTTTATCAATAAACATAAGTTGAGTTTTATTCAGAAAATTAGAGTTTATCTCTTTTATCTTAGTGAGAGTGATTCTCCTAAGTTCTTGAGTGATTCAAGAACACCCTAGCTATATCAAAGGACATTCACAACCTTTTTGTGTTGCTCTCGCTGGAAAGAGTGATTATTTCCTTCTTTTCATCTTCAACCTTGTTCTATCAACCACAATTCCAAAAAATCCACTTCTGCCCAGAATTATTCCGTGGCCATAACTCCCATTTTACGCACTCAAATTAAGTGATTCTTGAGCCTAAATTGAATTTAAAAATGAGATCTTTCACCTCATTTTGGAATCACCTCATTTGGAGCCCTGTAGCTTGAGTTATTGCCATATCTATATTTTTGTCCAGTCACCACTTAACCTACGTTTTTTTTTCATTTCATTCTTCCATTTTATGCCAAGAACCACCTTATTAAGGCCCACGAAATTAGCCACCGCCCAACCCTTAAATCTTGCCAATTTTCCATCCTTTCCTTAATCAATTTCCGCATTTTCCATCAAGGTTTAATCCTAGACGATCCTAAGTTAGCCTTTGTGCAATGAAGGTTCATATCAGTGATCAAGTCCTCGTACCTATTATTGTTCAAGACACAACTCCAGTAATAGAAGACAATGTTCAAACTATTGACATTGTTCCAGAACAAGACAACAATGAGGTTCTCCCTCAAATACCTTTAGAGCAACGTCAAGAAGTGCATTAAGGAGATCCATTAGAGAGAAGAGAAGTGCAATCTCAAATGATTATATTATACTTCTCGAAGAACATGAGGATGGCGTTGGTTTGACAGAGGATGATCCAGTCAACTTTTTTCAAGCTATGCGCAGTTCTAACTCTCAAAAATGGATTGACACCATGAAGGATGAGATGAAGTCTATGAAAGACAATGAAGTTTGGGATCTAGTTGAATTACATGAAGGTGTGAAACCTATTGGTTGTAAATGGATATTTAAAAGCAAGAAGGATTCAAAGGGTAATATCGAGAGATATAAGGCTGCAACGGAACCTATTAGAACTTTTAGATTACAATTAAAAACTACATCTTATTTGAATTTATTTGAGACTTTTGTTGTACCTTCTTTTAGACAAAATTTGATTTCTATTTCTAGTTTGGACAAATTTGGATTTTCTTGTTCATTTAGAAATAATAAAGTTATTCTCTACCTAAATTCAAATATGGTTGGTTCTGGTTCTTTAATTGATAATCTTTACATGCTTGATGTTGTTAGTTCCTATAATGAAATACTGCAAATAAGTTCACGTGGTACAAAATGAAAGTTGAATGAGAATTCAACCACCTTATGGCATAAGCGTTTAGGCCATATCTCTAAACAGAGAATTCAAAGACTTGTGTTGGATGAAATTCTTGACCCTTTGGATTTATCGGATTTTGAGGTCTGTGTTGAATGCATAAAGGAAAAACCAACAAACATAAGAAAATTAGGTGCCGAAAGAGCTAAAGAAATCTTAGAACTAGTGCATACAAACATTTGTGGTCCCTTAATTTTATTAAATTAGTTAATTAAATCTTATTTAAAAGATGAGGAAGTACAAACTAAGATACCAGACTTGTGCTAATTAACATAATTTTGTGCTACTCTATTTTGAAACTGCTAGTGTTTTAACTTTTTACTTTTGTTTTAAAACTTGTGGTTGCTTTAGAATTTTAATATGTAATTGTGTATTTTTTTGGCTTAATTATCAATATGGTTCCTAATTTTTAAAAAAAGATTCAATTTGATTTCTAAATTTTTAAAAGATTCAATTTGGTAATTTCCATCCAATTAAACTAACATCATTAGGATCATGGTTATCAAACTTTCGAGTTAACTCGCTAACTCTTACGAGTTTACGAGTCCACTTGTCCTTTGTGAGTTGACTCTTGAGTAAACTCTTTTTTTAGTAGACTTTGGGCAAACTCTATAAACTCTAAATAAACTCGGTAGACTCTCGAGTTTATCACCGAGTCAACGAGTTAACAAGTTAAAAAAATTAGACCAAAATGTAAGTCATTTTTTTAGTTTTTTGTCTTTATAATTCATCATACCTTTATTTAGTATATTATTCTCAAATACAAAATTCTCAACTTTAATAATATCAAACCCTTATTCTCTAATAACATCAAACTCTCGATGAGAATGATCTACCACTACTATAACTTCTGCAAGTTATTATCTAGTAGTTATGTATTATAACTAGACTTGGTTATTTAAATATTCTGAACATTATGATTTACTATTTTACTTTATTATATTGTTAAAATGTTTAATTAGTATGTTATTTATAGATACTTTGTTATTATTTTTATATGAAGTAGACTCTTACGAGTCTACGAGTTGAGTCACGAGTCGAGTCGGAACTCTCACGAGTCTGCGTAAACTCTCGAGTTTGATAACCTTGATTAGGATTGAGAATTACAAACAGTTTTTATCGATCATTAGATTTATTATTATTTTAAAAAATAAAACATCACTAAATCTGAGAATTTATTTACGAATTTTTTATTTATTGGTCCATGTTCCTCCTCTTCGTCGTCTCCATCCCTATCACGTTGCACTTCCTTTGATCTCTCTCTCTTACTCTTTTCTCTTCTCATCTCATAACTAAGCATAATGAATCGTGTTTCTTTCACTTTCACTGCTAAGGAAATTCCTGTCTTGGAGAGCATTGTCGGCAAAATAAATGGTTTTCTATTGTATTATTGTATATGTATATGTCTCTCTCCAAGGTTGATTTGAATGTTGTTGACTGATTTTAATGTTTATTTTTATGCAGGATTATTAGTGATAATCTCTATTTTTATGTATGTTATTGTGATGAAGGAAAGTCAAGACGAAACAATTAAGGGGTGTTCGATTTGGTTGTTTTCTATTTTCATTTTCACTGAAAATATAAAATGTTGATAGAAATGTGTTTGGTTGAATTTTTGTTTTCATTTTCAGTGAATATTTTCTAAAACGAACCAAAAACTAGAAACAATAAAATCTCATTTTCAGTTGAAACCAGGAACCTCATTTTGGATAAAATGAAAACGCGGTGGCAAGAAATATAATTTTAAGCAAATCTAAAAATATATTTCCTTTTGAAAAACGTATTTAGTGTTTTTATTTCTTGAAAGTAGAAAACAAAAAGTCAAACCAAACATGTTTTCAGAATTTTAATCTTTAGAAAATGAAAATAATTTTCAGAAAATGAAAACAGAAAATAAAAATAAAAATGGAATACACCCTTAGAGGCTCAATGAACAAACCTGATAGCGTGCTACGTGTCAGAGGATCTGTTCCTTGACAATTAGGACAATTCTTACGTCACTGGATTCCTTTCCTTCCCCCGCGGCCCTAAACACTACCGTCACTACTGCTGTTTCCAGCGTGGCTACATGTGGTTAAGTAAAAAAGAAAATTCTCGAGAAATACTCAGATCGAGTGAAGTTTTATTTATTTTTAAATAATAATAAATATAATGACAATTAAAAATTACCACTATTCGTAAAAAAAAAAAAAAAAAAAACCGCTGAAATTCACAATTCTAACACGATTAGTTTAATTGGACGTAAATAACCCACATGATTTATTTTAAAAAAATAAAAATCAAATTAAATTTTTAAAAAATTTAAGAACCAAATTAAATCTTTTAAAATAATAAGAGAAATGAGGATAATTTAGTCTTCTAAATTTGTATAATTTAAATATATTTTAATTTGTAATCCAAAAATTTAAAACACCCAAAATTTTGAAACGGAGGGAACGATTTTTCTTTTTTCATTTTCTAGCTCCTTTCAACACAAGCACACCTACTCAAATTTTATTTTAATTTTTTATCAGTAAATATTAGTTATTAATTTACTCATTTTTGTTAGCAAAAATGAACTTAAAATCTCTCATCTCCTTTTCTCCCTTCACCAAGTCAATCTTATATTTGGTTGCATACTCAAATTGCCAACACCGAAGGAATTGTTTGAAAAATTTGGAAAGCATACCCGTGTTAGCTTGTTATCTCATGCTCGACTTTCTCGACTAGAAGCACGGCATCCAATATTATAATTAAAATCTATTACATTTAATCTAAAATTCTATGATTAAGTAGAGGAGATCTGGTGCTTTGAAAGTTGCACTTGCCGACGACCCAAAGAGAATGCTGTAACTATCCAAAACAAACAAACCTACAGACAAGGGAAAAGAAACACATCAGTCTTACCCATATAAAATACTACCTCTGGTCTTTACTATGATTTAAATTAAAAATAAGTTGGAGTCGAATCTAAAATCTCCTGTATTATTTTCACAAAAATCTCCTTCATGAAAGTCGGCTTTAAAATAACATGACTGTAAGAGAAACATCTGTATAATGTTTGATAGTTTAGTTAATTGAACCTTATAACAAGGATAGGAGGTAGTGTAAAAGATAAAAGAGAAAAATATTTATTAACAACGAGTAATGATAAATATTTGAGCCAATGGGTTGACATTTTCATGAATCAGGGTAGTAATATTTGAGAGGAAGATGGATAGTATGATAAGTTTAAACATACAGGGAGGCCATAAAGGGGAACTGTTGATGGGTTCCCGTTGAGAGTACCAAAAAGCATTTTGTACATTCCAGCTGCTGCAGCATCTCCAAGTCTTTGAACCAAGACATCTATGCATACCTGTGTCAGCATGTTGTAAATCAAGTGTTGCCTCCAAAAAAATATAGGCCATTGAGTAACTCAATTTCAATTGTTAGTTCATTTTATGTACCTACTAGGAAATATCCAATAAATATAAAAGAGTTAAATATGTTTTTTTATTTCCAATAAATATCTAATTTTTTTGTTTTTGTTTGTTTCCTAATAATTTTTTTTTGCATTAAATCCCTAATAAAACAACAATTTTATTTTTGATCCTTGACATTTTATTTTAGTCCCTAATAAATTAACGAATTTTGTGCTTGTTCTCTTATAATTTTTTTTTCATTTGTAATTAGTCAGGACAAACAAAATTCGCTAATTTACCAGGAAACAAACACAAAATTCACTAATTTATCAGAGACAAACAAAATATCAAGGATCAAAGACAAATGTTTTATTAAGAACTCAACATAAAAAAAAATTATCAGAAAATAAACGTTAAAATTGAGTATTTATTAGAAATAAAAATATATTTAAGCAAATATAAAAGGTCTAATAATGTCACTATCAGAAGAGTAGCACATGATCGCGCTTCTACAAGCCCAAGACACTACCCACGACGATTAAAGGAGGAAAGGAAACAGAAGATGGTCGTACTTTGGCTTTATACTTCTCATCCTCTGAAACAACAGTAAACAAAAGTTCTCTTCCAGGCCTTGTCACAACATATGTAACAACCTGCAATGTTGTCAAACATGATCATGAATACAAAAAAGTGTGACAATAGTTAATTTAATAAACAAGTTTCTGTTTTATATCATGAGTAGCAGATCACAGTCATGAATTTCTCCAAAAGATGAATGCAATATGTAATATATTGTTGAGAGAAAGGAAAGAAATGCATATAATGAATGTAAGAAGTGCAAAAATACAAATTCCTAATTACTTTATTTAAATGGTACAATGAACCTACATATTTATAAAATAATACACGTTTCTAACATTTTCAGGTCACATGCGTCAAGGAACTCTCGTTCAGTTAAAACATCCGTCAGTTAATCATTTGCATTAATAAAAGGATTAAATATGTTTTTCACATTTGTAATATATTCATTTTCACTTTACTATCTAAAAAATATTTTTTTACTTATTTTATTACTTTATATTTTCAAACTTTTATTTTTGATCCCAGTATTAGTCTAACACATCATTTAATGAATCGAGACTAACGACATATTTCAAAAGCAAAAGATTGAAAACGTCAGGTAATAAAATAAAATAAAAATATATTTTAGATAATAAACTGAAAAAAATATATATATTACAAGTATGAAAAATATATTTAAAAATTAATAAAACTAATGCGAATGTCTCTGGACAGGATCTTTTTCTGAAGTGACAATATACCTCATCAATATATTTGGTCCTCATGGCAAATGGGATTGGAGGCAATTATATCATACAATGAACCTATACATATTCTAAATCTACTTTCACAATACACATTTCTAGATATGTTGTTAATTACTGAAATCTATTAAAGGAACCAATATTTGCAAGTCATAATAACCTTTCTCAGCGTCTCACAAATGGCAACCACCACCCATTTTGGCCAAACAGCTAGAGCGACTAAATTTAAGAGGCCAACGAAAGGTGCTGAGCATATAGCTGTAGTCACCCCAGCAACAGTAAGAATGCGTCCCTGTACTAGTAAAGAAAAATATATACATGGTTAACATTAGTAACATGCATCATCATTAATACTAACATCAAAGAATAAAACCTACGACGAATCTTTTTTCATCATTATTGTTAATAATACTATTACCTTTTCAAAATGATTACTTCAACTAATGTAGCAACAGATATACTATAGTCATCGGAAATGATTTTCCTATTATTCATTGTTTATGTAAATAGTTGTTATTCCTTCATTCATATAAAATAAACAAATGCTGAGCGCAATTCCCTCAAGCAAATTTATAGAAATCTCCAAGTCTTTCAACATTTTCATGTTGGTAATTATGAGAAAATAAGAAGCGAACTTTTCCTGAATGGGCTAGAGTGAGTTTCACCACTCAGCTGAATTCTATTTCTAATCGTAAGGATTACAAAGATAATCAATGCCAACTAACAATTTTTACGAGAGAAATTAAGTTATCACTAAATCCTAAGATGCATTGAACCTAGCTATACTTTTAGGCTACTTGGAAAGAGAAACAACATTAATTGCAGTTATTTCCTAAAGGCTTAAATGTGTTTAACCTCTCAAATTTGAGTCATTTTGGTTTTAGTCCTCCTAATTTTAAGTTACTTTTTTTAGTCCCTGAAATCTAAAAAAGGCTCTTTTTAGTTGTTTGCGGAATGTGAGGCAAACAAGGAATAAGAGATTTGCAATTTATTAACTATAACAGTCTTTTACTGTATTGTTTTGTCAAAGTAGACACACCTCATGTTATTTATAATATGAAAAAGGAATCACTATTGATTATAAGATCTTGATTAATAGAAAATAGAATATTCTAATAATAACTTTTCTTCGTCCGTGTAAAATAACCTAGAGTGATACTTATTTTGGGACAGAGGGAGTACAATTTATTGTTTTACATGTAATAGTCATATAGTACAATGGTTCAAATTTTGAGGTATTCCAAGGTTTTCCCTTAAAGCATTTTGTATATGTAGAGACCATGTAGAGACATTATTGCTTATATGATTATTGAGCTGGATCTCCTGGTGATAAAAGGTCGACCTCTATATAATGTTTGAAAAACAGAAACATAGAGAAAGGCAAAAAACACCTTTTGTCTCAAGACCTCAGAGATGCCAGTTTATATAGTATTATTACATTGATTACAAATAAATATAGGAGATAGCGTTTCCTCTAAATCAGAGATACAATTACCATATAACATTAAATGAAAAGATTATTGCTTGATATTCAACACTCCCCTCAAGCTGGAGCATATAAATCATATGCACCAAGTTTGTTACATATGTAGTTAACCCATGGACCCCTCAAGGCTTTGGTAAAAACATCTGCCAATTAATCACAAGAATGAACAAATCTAGTGATGATGCCACCTGACTCTATTTTTTGTCTAACAAAATGACAGTCCACTTCAATATGCTTGTCCTTTCATGAAAAACAGGATTTGATGCAGTATGTAGAGCTTCCTGATTATCACAAATCAGGGTCAATTGTGCAGCTTCTTCAAACTTGAGCTCTCTAATAAGTTGTTTCAACCAAATCAGCTCACATGTTGCTAGAGCCATTGCTTTATATTCAGCTTCAGCACTAGATCTTACCACCATATTTTAAATTTCAGCTTAAAACCAATTGACACTAAGTAAAGTTGTCCAACAAATATATAAGTTGTACCCCAAGAACTGAGGCAGACGATGTGGGACTTCTTAACACTTTGTCTTCATCGGTAAGTCCTTTTTCGGGAGCACCTTTGATGTATTTCAAGATCCGTATAACTGCATCCCAACGATCTTGGCAGGGAGAATTCAAGAACTGGCTCACCACACTGACTACAAATGCTATGTCAGGATGTGTGACTGAGATAATTTAGTTTCCCAACTAACCTTCGGTATCTTGTGTTAGCAAAGGCTCCCCTTGATCGGGTATTGTTGGAAATCAGAATTAAAAATTCTTATTCTAGTACCAATTATGGTTTATAGGGATATTATCTTTGATTTAGAAGAAACAAAATATCCTCTATTTATGTATAATTAATGTAATTATCCTATATAAACAAGCATCCGTTGTGTACTCTAACACACAGTTTACACTCAAATATCCCTCTATATTTTCTCTCATTTTACATTGTATGAGAGCTAGGTTGAGGGAATAACGAAAACCGTCTCCCTTCTAGTCATCGCACTTATTCCGATGACCTGCATCAGTTTTTCGATGATCCTTTATCTTTTTCCGGCAACATTTCCAATCACCATCGACTGCCATCATTTTCCAGCGACCCACTATCACCGGTGAGACCTTTTGCTCACCACCTTTCTTCCGATGGACCTTAACCTCGCGGTATCTTTTCTAGCGATTTTTTCTTCTTTTCTAGTGAATTTTTCGGCCACCTCCACTGTCAGTCGACCACCGTTCCTACCGACGACCCCACAGTTTGGATCACTGGTCGCCCAACCTGCATGTTTCCAGAAACCGCTTCCCCATCCGGCATTTCACGCGCTCTTTCCTTGATGGGCCAAACAGCATCTGCGTGTCATCGTCCTCCAGCGCATGACGGTGCCTTTGCCGCCGCACTTCCACCTCTGGCGATACCCGTTCCTCACGCACCTACCCCTACAGTTTGGGGGGCCATTCTAACCACATTTGACATTGTCTCTTTTGTAACCCTTTTGTTTTTCCATCTTCTTTCATTTGTTGTAGGTACTGTTTGTTTGTCATTTTCCTGCACTCATGGCTACTTCAGGTTCTTGTGAAAATTTTGGCCAGCGGTTTGCCACTGCCTCCTACTTGTCGTTCATTTTTCAGCAAACAATTTATGTCACCTATCCCACCAACATCTCTTTTTCAACGTGTTTTTCGGCAACCTCCTTCAGAGAGCTCCGCCTGATTGGGTATTGTTGGAATCATAATTAATATACTGATTCTAGTATTAATTCGGTTTATAGGGATATTATTTTTGATTTAGAGGAAACAAAATATCCTCTATTTATGTATAATTAATGTAATTATTCTATATAAACACTCCACTATGTACTCTGACACAGTCTACACTCAAATATCCCTCTATATTTCCTCTCATTTTACAGGTACCAATTTGACACTAGGGTCCGTAGGAGTGTCTACAAGCTTAGCATTCATAAGGCCAATTTCTTTCAGGATGTCAAGCACATACTTACCGTGGGAGATCACTACACCATCCTTGGACCAAGCAACTTCTATGCCTAAGAAATATGAAAGTTTCCCAACATCCTTAGTCTGGAATTGACAAAAAAGGTATTGCTTGAGTTGTGCTATGCCATGCTGGTGTCCTCCAATGATAGCAATGTCATCTACATACACAACGAGGTAGATACATCCTTGTGGGGAACGGCAATAAAAACTAACTGGTCAGCTTCACTACGAACCAACCCAAACTATTGTACAATAGTACAAAATCTGGCAAACCATGCTCTCGAAGATTGTTTAAGTTCGTAGAGGGATCTGCGAAGTCGGCAAACCATGGTAGAGGACTCTCCCTGAGCAACAAAACCATGTGGTTGCTCAATGTAAACTTCCTCCTCAAGATCTCCATGCAGAAAATCATTTTTAGTATCAAGTTGGAAGAAAGGCCAATGACGAATGGCTGCAATAATAACAATATGATAGAGTCCATCTTGGGCGCAGGTGAGAATGTGTCATAGTTGTCCTATCCAAACACCTGAGCGTAGCCCTTTGCCACCAATTGAGCTTTAAAACGATCAATCTTGCCATCGGGTCCAACTTTAAGGTTGTATAACCCACGACATCCAACTGGGGTTTTCCCAAGGGAGGAGAGGACCCAAATGACAGGTAACATTGCTTTGGAGAGCACACATCTTATCACTCATTGCCTGTCTCCATTTTGGGTGGGATAAAGCTTCACTTGTAGCGTGAGGATAAGACACAGGACATAAAAGAAAGGCAAATATAAAGTGAAGGAGAAAGACAATGATAACTCAAAGCAACATAATGAGAAGATGGGTTACATGTGGAATGTGTACCTTTGCGAAGAGCAATAGGTAAATCAAGGTTAGATGGAGGGTCAGGATCCAGTAAGGTGATTGGAGCCAGGGAAGATTCGATCATGGTCTTAGTCTCAATTGTAGGAGTAGGCCCAATTGCCACTGGTGATCAAGGACGTTTGCGATATACCTCAAATGGCCAATTCTGAGGAGGATGCTCTAATGAGTGTTCTTGTCACACAAAGGGAAGATGGGAAGAAGAGCAGTAAAAGTATGTCCAAGAGGGACAGATTGCTCAATATCATTGGAAGTAGAAACAGACTCAAAGTATGGCACTCACTCAAAGAAAGACGCATCAGCAGAGATAAAATAGAGATTGAGTGTAGGAGAAAAACACCCATGGGCATTGTCACTGCGAAGATTTCTTATAGGAATCCCAAACTGGGGTTGAATTTCTTTATAAAACTGCTTAAAAATGGAAAATATTTCAGATCTATTTCTCATTAAAAAATAGTCATGTGCAGCGACTGAAATTATCTATGAATGTAACAAAATATTTGAAACCAGAGGGGGTTATTATTTGAGACGAACCCCAAACATCAAAATGAACTAAAGCAAAAGGGGACGTAGCCCGTTTATTGACACGATCAGGAAAAGACTGACAAGTGTGTTTTCCTAACTGACACTACTCACAATTGAAAGAAGACAACTTGGACAAACTAGGTACCAACTTCTGAAGAATAGGAAGACCAGGATGTCCCAACTGAACAAGTATGGTAAGTGGAGATGTTGCGGCAAAACACGCTTGTGGCGAGGCTGATAGGTAATATAGACCATGAGACTCACATTCGGTGCCAATCATCCATCTTGAACTCCGGTCCTACAAGGTAATGGTATCTTCAGTGAATGTTATCAAGCAATCATGGGATTAGGTGAGGCGATGAACAAAAAGAAGATTAAAGGGACAATCAGGTACAAATAAAATAGACTCAACAGTAAGGGTAGGGGATGGGTGTTGTCGATTCCCTGTGTTTGGGAACCGTTTGTAGAGGTAATAAATAGGTAAATTTCCGGTCATGGAAAGGGAAGAGAAAAGAGAGTGGTTACCAAATATGTGATCAGATGCACTAGAATCAAGCACCCAAGGACCTGGAGTAGGAGACTGAGATACAGGCAAATGAATTACAAAAGCAGTGGCACCAAAGTTTTGACGGCTCTAAAACCACTGGAGAAAATCATCATATATTGCTGGGGTTACTCATGGTTGCTCAGTAGTTGGAGGTTTATTAGTTGTTGAGGAATTGGCCACATTAGTAGGATGAGTAGGCTTGTAATCAGGAGGCTTGCCTTTTAGTTTCCAGCAATGATTAGTATTGTAATTATCCTTATGGCAATGCTCACACCACCTATGTCGATTCTTCGAGTTGGAATTTCCATTGAGACTGTGACAACCCACTGCTCGGAGGGGCAAGGGCATAAGTATCACCTACCGAAGCCAAAGATGAGGCTCTAGTATGTTTGGGTGGAACCCGTAGAAGAGCAGAAGATGCCTAGTCATAGTAGGAACTATCGAAGACCCTAAAATTTGGTCACGGGTAGCAGAGTACTCCGGAGGCAAGCCATAAAGGGCAAATGTCATAAAGAAAGTGAGGTTTTCAAGGAGTAGCAAAAGGAGGAGATTCTGCCATTGAAGGATCTTTTTGGCTTTGGATACCAAATTAGAGAAGGATAATCGAAAAGAGAAAGAGAGAGAGAATTTGTGAGAAGGATATTATTTTCCCAACTGTTTTCAGTTACACTGTAGTTTATATAGAACTGTGTGACTTGCAGAGCAAGCAACACAAACTTGTAGAAGAAGATTCTAAGGCTTGCACAACAAGCTTCTAGTTAGTTAGGTGCCAGCTGTCAAGGAAAATTGGATAACTAACTTACATACTCTGAACCAAGTACAATACTCACATAACTCTTGACCACTAATCCAAAGGAGAATGTCAGAAGCCCATGTAGAGTAATTGGAACCATCAAACTTCTTCATGGATAGTGTGAAGTTTGAAAGTAGGGCCTCAAGTTTAGATGTTTCAGTAGCTTCGGTAGACGCCATAGGACACACAAACAGAACCGGCAACAACAAAGAACGATACAGCGAAAGTTCAGATAACAAAGGGAGTGCAAGCAATGCAACTCTGATGGCCACTAAACTCCGGGGGTTAGGTCCCAAGGAGGGGGCGTCGACGGTGTGGAAAACACTGCTTGAATAGAGCCTACACACGCTGGCAGTACACATCTGAGCGTGGCTGTTTGGCGCATGGTCAAAACGTGTGTGAGGGCATGTCCATGTCCAGAAAAGGATGTCATCAATGGTGTTGTGTAGATTGGCGAACTGTGATTCTGACGATGGTGTCGGTGCCGGAAAAAGTCGTGGGACGACGGTGGCAGTTCGTCGGAAATTTCTCAAGGAACAGTGTCGACAAACTGAAATGTGAACCAGAGAGAAAAGGCTCATGGATCGCAAAAAAAAACTCCTCTGGGGACAGTGGGTCCTCCGGGCAAGCACGGTTTTAGAGGCTGCCTTTCGTAGAGGCTCTAGATACCATGCTTGAAGAACAGAAACATAGAGAACGGCAAAAAAACACCGTGTGTCTAGAGACCTCACGAAAGCCAGTTTATATAGTATTTGCATTGATTACAAATAAATAAAGGAGACAATGTTTCCTCTAAATCAAAGATACAGTTTCCATATAACATTAAATGGAAAGATTATGGCTTGATATTCAATAGTGTTCTTACTGGAGGGGGGGGGGGGGGGGGGGGGGACCTTATCTCATGGAAAAGAAAAAAGCACATCATAGCAACAAGACACTTGGACTTGGGGAGGGGATTCAAGTGGGAAGTATTCAGTGGGAAATGCTTATATACTTCTCAACAGAGTCTTCTCATCTGTGACTCAGGATGAAGTGTTTAAAGCAATATGGAAATTAAAAATCCCATGTAAAGCCTCAATCTATGCTTGGAGATGAATTCGGGATAGATTGCCTTCAAGGAATAATTTAAGAAGAGGCACGGAAATCAATGATGCTAGCTGGCCTTTTTGCAGAAGTCATGAGGAAGATGCCTCTCATTTATTTTTCAGTTGTGATGAAGTCTTGCCATTGTGGTAGGAGTAGATGTCATGGATAAATACTATGGGGGCATTTTCAAAAACTCCGAAAAACCATTTCCTTCAATTTTCTAATTGTAATTCTGATGGTTTTAGGGGTCAACGATGGCAGAGTTGGTGGATCGCACTCAGTTGGTGTACTTGGCATCATCGGAATAGGATTGTATTTCAAAATGAAAGCTTTAATGGCCATAAATTGATGGAGGTTATTCTTCTGCTGGACCTAGTTTAAAAACCTGGAAAGAGGATTTGATATCCCATTTCACTCATGGTCTAGCAGTATTAGGGATGGTTTTTGTACTCAGGGGAATAGTATATAAAATGTACAGTTTTGAGGGAGGGTAGTTACCTAGCTAATAGCCAGATCTTTGGTTCTCTAATACCTATTCTGTATATCGTATTAGCTAACCATAGGTCTGCTCTCGTTGATGCTACGCTGTTTGTAAATCAGTACCACTTGTACTGCTTTCATTATATATATATATATATATAAAATATCTACTTTTGCCGATCAAAAAAAAAAATAGCTGCTATATCAAGTACTAAAGCAGAACATTGAACTATGGCTCTTACAGTTGAACTAATGTGTGAACTCATTACTTCATCATAGCAAATTTGAACCTACCTCTTGTGAACTTCAATGATCAAGTGTATGATCTCCCCTCACCAAGTCTTTCTGAGCTCCAAGAATTACATGTGTATAAAGTTAGGTGCTTGTGATATATATTGAGGGAGAGTGTTGGTGGCATTACTTGTTTAGATGGCTTCTTTAATAGTTTAATTAATGTATCAATGGAATTGTAAATACAAGTTGTAATAATTACTTCATGTATATCTAAGCAGCATGCTGAGTGGAATTTTAGAAAAGCAAACTCAGAAATCTCTACTAAGCCTCTCGGCCTTTTCAATTATTATTATTAGAAAGAGGTTTGAACTCAACTCTGAAAGAAAGATGAATATACCATGTGGAATAACAGTCATTTTGAGAAGAACTTACCGTCAAGGACAGTTGTCCAACAAGAATAAAAACAGCAATGAAGCTATTTATCTGGGCAAACAATTTTCTTCTTCCAAGAGAGCTGGTAACTGTAGTGGCAATCACGCTCACTTTCTGCAATCACAGACTCCAAACTTCAGAGGAAATATGATGTACAGACATGTGGGTGCTCCAAAAAACCAACTTAAATCATGCAGCAACAAAGATAACATTGAAAATTAATTATTCAATACATACATATGTTTGTTTAAGAAGTATTAATGAAACTGATAGAATCGGAACAGAATTGAAGAGAAAATAGGGATCCTTTTGTAAGTGTATATACTCTGTAAGTAAACTCTATCTGTTAGAGTTAACACCTATTAGTTAGTACAGCTGTCAGTTAGTTACAATAGATAATCTGTTAGAATTATAGATAATAGATAATCTGTTACTATTAGAGATAATAGATAATTAGAGTTTGTTAGAGTCTCTGACTATAAGTATCTGGTAGTGCTCAGAGATTCAATTGGCCAATCACATTTTCTGTTATCATGTCAATAATATCAGTTTATCAACATCGTATCTAGAGCTTTCTGATCCATTTCATGGCTTCCGCAACCGGTGGCGATGGTGAGGAGGTTCCGGTGACAGGAACTCCAACTCCAGTCACCTCTGTACCAATGAACCAAGACCTTCCTCCTTCATCTCTGTCTATGATGAATTTCTCGCAACAAATCACTGAAAAGCTCAATGACAATAATTTTTTGCTGTGGAAACAGCAAATTGACAATTTATATTGGTCCCAATTTGGTTTTGGTGGTCTAGAAGGCAAACAGTGGTCTCTAGATCAAGTATTGAGGCTGAGTAAAGGAGCCTTGCAGCTGCTACAGCTGATATTTTGTGGATTCGGACTTTACTCAGTGAACTTGCAGTTCCTCATCTCACTCTTATGGTGCTGTGATAATTCCAGTGCTGTGCAGATGGCTCATAATCCAGTTCTTCATGCTAAAACTAAGCATATGGAGTTGGATCTCTTCTTTGTCAGAGAAAAAGTCCTGTCCAAGAAGCTGATTGTTCAACATATTCCTGGCTATGATCAGTGGGCTGATTTGCTCACTAAACCTTTGTGGTCTGCTAGATTTTCTTTTTTAAGTTCCAAACTTAATGTTTCTGAGCTCCCTTTGGTTTCTCAGTCTCATTAAGTTTGCAGGGGAGTGAGTGTATACTCTGTAAGTTAACTCTATCTGTTAGAGTTAACCCCTGCTAGTTAGTACAGCTGCCAGTTAGTTACAATAGATAATCAGTTAGAATTAGAGATAATAGATAATTAGAGTTTGTTAGAGTCTATGACTATAAGTATCTGTTAGTGCTCAGAGATTCAATTGACCAATCACATTTTCTGTTATGATATCAATAATATCAGTTTATCAACACTTTTATTAAAATAAGAGAAAAAAGTTATACACTGACAGTGTAAAATTTTTTACACAGACATCCAATCACAACCCACCATGTATGGGAAGTTTGTTGACTTTTAAAATAATTATCTTAAATTAATTCAAGCGGTGATTAGTGATTGGATGACAGTGTAAAACTACTTTACATTGTCAGTACATAGACATTAAACTCTTAAAATCAACAGAACTGACCCGCCCTCTCTAATTGACAGTGTAAAACTACTTTATGTTAGAGCTGTTTAGAATAAAAGGGTTTTAGTATGTGTACGGGCTTGGCCCAAGAGCTTGTATATGCTTAACCTAGTATTATAAATATGAGGGTAGCTACACATTGTAGTACACCTAATTACAGTTTACTCATGCATCTCCCTCCCTTATTTCTTTCTACAAGAACAAAATAGAGTTGCCAAAAAAGACAGTTCTTGACCAGATCGAACCCTAGGAAAATCAATTTGCTTCGGGGACAGAGACCAGACCAGCGCAACTGGGAAAGAGATGAGGCTCGTGCAACTAGGACAAGGATGGGGCCAATGCATCTGGGATAAGAACGGGGTGATATGAATCTATCAAGGTCCAAAAATTTCAAAGAATCTTTGCAACGGATGGAAGGCTCATTTATAAGAGCAAGATCTAAATGAAGCAAAAACGGTTTTCAAAGCTTAATCATGAGGGTGAAAGCTATAGAAGGTTTAATTAAATTATAGTCAATCCAAAAATTGTTTCATTTCCACAATTTGAAGATAAATTCGGGAAACTTTAAGACAAAATTTTGAAGAGCACAATGAGCCCAATAATTTATACTCCAGATGCAAATGTGGGCTAGAGTTTGTTTGGATTGATTACTTAGCTAATTTGGGCTAAATATGGAGCTGTAAAAGGAGTTTTGGGTCAAAAATCATTCAAATTAAGGAGCTTGGGCTATCAACTATACATGGGCTGGTTGTATTTATGCTTAACTATAGAGTGCTTTTATGACCAGCTGATATATTTGGACGAATTTTAGGGTGCCATTTCATTTACTTTGGTTTAATAAGGGTCTTTTATGCTTGGGGATAATAACGTATTCAGCTGTTACATATTAAACAAGCTGATTAGTGTGAGTTTAATTGAGTCTTCTCATTAGCCTAGTTAATGTACTGTTACATAGTATTTAATGTCTAGTAATTAACTAGGCCAGCACTAACACTATATATAGACAAAGCTCATTGTATCCAAACCAAGTTGAATGACATTGAGTATTCTGAAAATTCAGACAAGTGAGAATTTTCTCTTTGGTTCTTTCAGAACTTTTCTAACTTATCAAGGTTTGATCATCCTTTTGGTGTCTCCAACACTTAGGGTCCTCGTTTCTTGTACTCAAGGGTTAAAGTGGATAACCAAACCTAATTGTTAGCTTTCTAGGGGTGGGTATAATTCAAGTGCTTGCGGGTTCAAAGGTTCTAAGCCTTCTTGGGTTCACATCACGGGGCCAGTGCATTTGGGATAAGGGTTGGGACCAGTGCATCTGGGACTATGCCAATCATTCGACCACTTTCAAGAAGTATGATCAAGATATATAATTCTTTCCATTATGCTTTTCTGAGGTTATACTGGGTGTGAGATTATGTTTGATATTATTCTTAATATTGTATTTATTATTAGAATATTATATTTCCTATTAATCAATAAGTGATTGATCTTGTAATTAATATTGATTCCCTTTTCCATATTTATAAATAGCATGAGGTGTGGTCTACATTGACACACATTACATAGTAAATAACACTGTTACACTAGGAGTTTCAGAGATTGAAAAAATAGGAGCAGAACTCAACATTTTGCTGTAACAGGAAAGGTAAAGCCCCAAGTGGTATATGCAGACCCACTACCCAAACAAGGGTGAAACAGTACTACACGATGAACAGTGATGGTGAACAGTATCAACGCCGCAAATAGTGAACAGCACTGGAAATTTGTTCACAAGAGAAGACAGGCAGAGCGAGATGGAACCTGCTTTGATACCATCTTGAAGATAAAGATAGTTGAAGAAAGAGATTTTTGTGAATTGCTGAGTGTAAGAAGCACTCAGCAGTACTCTTATTTATACTCATTTCAGATTAATTTACATTAATGAGCAATAATGGGAAATGTAACTCCCCAGAATACTATTAGACACTATACATGAATCAAGATAAAGATAGTTGAAGAAAGAGATTTTTGTGAATTGCTGAGTGTAAGAAGCACTCAGCAGTACTCTTATTTATAATCATTTCAGATTAATTTTAATTAATGAGCAATAATGGGAAATGTAACTCCCCAGAATACTATTAGACACTATACATGAATCTGGATATTCCACTATCTTCGACATTAATTCCATTCCAATATCCTAGACCTAGACATTAATTCCATAGAATATAAACAGTTTCCAACAATTCCAAAAAATCCTAGATAAATCCTAATTAAACGCAAACCTTAATCGAATATAATTTTCCTCAAAATAGATATCTTATCACAGATAAAATCCATAAAAATAAGGTAAGATATCTTATCAGAGATTAAATCCCTAAGATAAGAGAAGATAAAATCTGAAATAACATAATCATCACCAAATCCATATCAATAAAAAAAATCCTAAGTTTTATTGCAAACCTAAGATAGTTGAGGTAAGAGCTCCCTCTGAAATATGTTTAGAAGTCTTTGATCTTTTTCTTTTACTACCCTTCTTTTTCATCAAATCCGCTATTTTACCAATCTAAGTTCCAATGTTAGTGGGTAGATTTCCTCTCTTGCTTTTTAGAAATATGAGAGAGAGAGAGAGAGGTAGAGAGAGAAACAGAGGGTGGGAAAGGGCTAGGAGTGGTGGTGAGGAGAGAGCGAGTGGCACTGTGAGCTTTCACGAGGACCCACGACGGACATCTGCCGGAAAAAGGAATGGACAACAGCAAGGCTACATTAGAGAAAATTGGCGGGACAAGAATGATGTATCGACATTCTACTTCACACGGTTCACAGAGGACACTACAGAGAAGGAGTTATGGTACCATTTCAAGAGGTGGGGTAATGTGAGGGAGATATTTATCTCTAAGCAGAAAAACAAGAACGGCAGGAGATTCGGATTCGCAAGGTTCAGAGGTGTGAAGGATGCGCACAAACTAGCAAAAGAAATGGACAGGATGGTCATCGGCGGCCTGAAATTGTACGTCAACATTCCTAGGTCCTGGGGAGAAACATCAATATTCAACAACAAGGTGGAGACAAACCCATGTAGCACCAGCCTCGACCTCATATGCGGCAGTGGTGTCTGGAAATAAGCGACGAGATGGGCAAGTAAGGGGAACACACATCGAAAAAGGCCAAGTACACTCCATGTCTTCCCTCCACCTCGATATTTCACTGACAAAGAAAAAATGGTTCAGTGACGCCTGGGTAGGGCGCCTCCGAAACCTTGCGCGTTTTGACAAACTCGAAGATGATCCTTTGTGGGATTTCGGAGCTGATATCACCCCGAAGTATATGGGGGACGACATGGTGTTGCTTCTCGGGCTCACGGACGATGAGGCAGAAAGAATGAAGAAAGAGGCTTCCGAGGGAGAAGAGACAATGTTCTATTCATTGGAGAAGTGGTCTCCAGGGCTTCGTCCGGGCCATAGACTAACTTGGGTCCAGTGTTGGGGGATCCCGTTGCTAGCCCTGGAGAAGACGCACATTCAGAAGGTCGTTGCTGTGTTTGGGGATTTGGTCGATGTAGACGACGACATCGACGCAGCTTGAAGGGTAGACAGAGCACGCGTTCTCATATGCACCCCCTGGAGACCCACAATCCAACACACTGTACGTGTGTATGTAGGAGAGGAGGCTTATGATGTTCAGGTTGTGGAGGAATGCAGCCAAAGCGTTGAATCGTGTCACTGTCGTCGAACGAGCGTTACCTGGTCATCGGAGGAGGTTGACTCCGATGACAGTAGCATCGGAACACCGGTGTCATCAAGCAGACGTGCACCATCCCACCCCCATGTCGAAGTCGCAACCATGCAGTCGCCAGACACGACTGAGCGACGGCGGTTCTGTCCCACCGCTGGGGGTGTCGACGATGTCGCGAGCTTGGAGCCGCTAAACATGGCTGATCAATGGCGGACCTCTTTTGATTCCACGGTCGGGAAAGACGCTGAGGCCCTAAACATGCAGACCCCAAACACCGACGAACGCCGACGACCATGCTCCGACCTCGCTAACGGGGCTTCGGGTTTACCTACTAGTCCGACAACAGTGAATGGACCGTTGGGTACCAGCCTTGACCCGCGGGTAAAGACCCACGTAGCGACAACAGGCCCAACGGCCACAGGAGCAGATTTGGGCAATGACAAGGAGGAGTGTCAGGGGCAGGGATCAGAGGCTGCGAGTGCAGTACAAGATTGGTGCAAAGAGGGTGGGGCGCAGGCCATCAGAAAAGAGGATCAGACCACGGAGGAGCAGGGTATACATGAAAAAGGAATTTTGGTAGATGAAGAGAAAGGTTAAAGGCAGAATGTAGAGCCTATCCTTTATCTAACAGGAGGCACGTGCTGTGAAATTCCAGAAGAGGGAGAAAAGTCAACATTTATAAAAAATGATGATGTGGCAGCGGTAAAGTTTTTGAATGTGAGGGACTCACGTGATGTGCACACACATGTGAGAACGGATAGCAGGGGTATGGGCCTTTCTATTCATACACCCCATAAACAAAATGGAGCTAGCAGTAACAGCCCACAAACATCCACTAACGAACCCAGCAACACCTGGAGGGTATATTCCCGAACGAGGAGGTGCCAACAGCAACAGCATCTGGGATCTCTAAATGAGTCTACCATTGAAACATCCCCACAAATAAAAATATTGACCAGACAGCAACAACCCGTGAGGAGCCAAGATACCAGGGGAGCTGACTGCAGTGGGTATATATCCAACAAAGCTTGCTCCCAAATGCCACAGAAAAAGGTGATTGACAAGAGCGGGAAGAGTCAACTAGAGGAGGCAGCAGACATTTGGAACATGGCTCAAGAGTTGGGGGCAACAACAGACATAGAGCAGGGAGTGGTAATCAATAAAATAAAGGAAATGGAGGAAAGAGATAGGAAGGAGGCTGAGAGATTGGGAGATAGAAGTCATACCCCATGAATATTATCTCCTACAACGTTAGGGGCCTAGGAAGGGGGGTCAAGTGGGCTGCAATTCGAAGAATGATTAAGAGAGAACACATTGATATGATTTGTATCCAAGAGACAAAGGAGTCTATAGATAAGTCTTTGTCAAGCATTGTGGGGGGATTCCGATGTGAGATGGGAAGCGCAGCCTGCAAACAACACAGCAGGAGGGATTTTGTGTATGTGGAGCGAAGAAAATTTCAAATTACAAGACAAAGCCATTGGAGGAGGTTTCATTTATCTGAGAGGTCAATGGCTTAAGGAGAACCAGCAAGTTCACATCGTCTGCATTTATTCACCATGTGATATCCAGCATAAAAGATTACTATGGGAAACTATTAAGCAGTTGAGAAATCCACTCAATGGGGGACTATGGTGTATCTTGGGTGACTTCAACAATGTAAGGGATCCAGCAGAAAGGATGGGGAACTGTTACAGAGGGGACGGAGATAGCAGCATTAAGGAGTTTAACGATTGGATTGATGACTTGGAGGTAGAGGATGCGCCATGGGTGGGAAGAAAATTTACCTGGTTCAGACCGAACGGGTCCGCTAAAAGCAAGCTTGACAGATTTCTAGTATCTCACGAATGGATTGTTAAATGGCCTGACACCACCCAATCCACCTTGGATAGGAATTTCTCTGATCACTACCCTATCTTGCTGAGGTCAAGATTCATTGACTGGGGACCTAAACCTTTTAGGGTTCTGGATTGCTGGTTTCAGGATAGCTCTTTTAAAAGAATTGTTCATGACTGCTGGACGTCTACGCAGATTGGAGGGTGGGGTGGTTATGTGCTTAAAGAGAAGATAAAACGCCTCAAAAGAAGATTAAAGGAGTGGAATAAGGAGCACTTTGGGGACACTTTTAAGAAGGTCAAGCAGATTCAGGAGGAGCTTAGTAGGCTGGAAGAGAATTCTATTGATAGACATCTGTCTCCCTTGGAGGTCTCGTATAGAAAGCAGCTTCAAGAAGCTTTGTGGTCAGCCGCTCAGTCTCACGAGTCCCTTCTTAGACAGAAAGCTAGATCCAAGAGGATTAAGGAAGGTGATTGTAATTCAAGGTTTTTCCATTTGATGATGAATGTGACTCGCAGGAACAACCTATTGAAAGGGGTTATGATTGACGAATTATGGGTGGATGAACCTCAAAAAGTGATGGAGGAGGTGAGATCGTTCTTCCTACAGAGATTCCAGGAATCTGACCTACATAGACCCACTTTGGATGGGATCAGTTTCCAAACTCTCAATCATCAGCAGAATGATATGTTGCTTGGGAGTTTTCGAGAGGAGGAAGTAAGAAAGGCTGTGTGGGACTGTGGGAGTGACAAAAGCCCAGGTCCTGATGGTCTCAACTTTAAGTTCATTAAGCATTTTTGGCATATCATGAAGCCTGAAGTCCTCCGCTTCCTGGACGAGTTCTTTGCTAATGGCCGCTTTCCTAAGGGATGTAATGCTTCTTTCATCGCATTAATTCCTAAGAAGGTTGATCCACAAGTCCTGAATGACTATAGGCCCATTTCACTGATAGGCTGCGTCTATAAGATTGTGAGCAAGTTGTTGGCAAACAGATTGAAGAAGGTGTTGCCATCCATTATAGATGAACGACAATCTGCTTTTATAGGTGGCAGGCACATGTTACACAGTGTCATTATAGCAAATGAAGTGGTGGAGGAAGCTAAGAGAAGTCACAAACCTTGCCTTGTGTTCAAAGTAGACTATGAGAAGGCATATGACTCAGTGTCATGGGAATTTTTGAAATACATGATGAGAAGGTTGGGGTTTTACCCTAAATGGATTCAATGGATTGAGGGGTGCATATCATCTGCGTCTGTATCCATATTGGTGAACGGGAAGTCCATCGGCTGAATTTATCCCACAAAGAGGCCTTAGACAAGGTGACCCACTAGCGCCTCTTCTCTTTAATATTGTTGCTGAAGGACTAAATGGTTTGATGAGACAAGCTGTGCAGAAAAGCATTTTTAGAGGGTACCCAGTGGGGAGCCAAGAAGTCAGCATTAGTCTGTTACAATATGCAGATGATACTATATTTTTTGGGGAAGCCTCAATGGAGAATATTAAGGCAATTAAATCAATTTTGAGGACCTTTGAACTTGCCTCAGGTCTCAAAATTAATTTTGCTAAAAGCAGTTTTGGTTCCATTGGTATGTCGGAATCATGGAAGCGAAATGCAGCTGATTTCTTGAACTATAGCCTGCTGCCCATTCCTTTTGTTTACCTTGGGATCCCCATTGGGGACAACCCGAGAAGATGTCAGTTGTGGGATCCTATCCTTAAAAAGTGTGAGAGGAAGCTATCAAAGTGGAAGCAGAGACACGTATCGTTTGGGGGGAGAGTCACACTTATACAATCAATCCTAACCTCTATTCCTATATATTTTCTTTCTTTTTTCAGGATTCCTAGAAGGGTGGTAGAAAGATTGGAGGGCATTCAGCGTAGATTTCTATGGGGAGGAGGACCTGATCAACACAAAATTTCTTGGGTCAAATGGGAGATTGTATGTCTTCCAAAAGAAAAAGGGGGCTAGGGATCAAGGACATAAACAGTTTCAACCTCGCTTTGCTTGGGAAATGGAAGTAGAGCATGTTCCAAAATCATTCAGGCCTTTGGGCTAGAGTGTTGGAGTCGAAGTGTGGAGGCTGGAGGAATTTAGATGAAGCATCACGGGACTCAAATGACTCTATATGGTGGAGGGATCTGAAATTGGCTATTCATCATCCGCATCAAGAGACGGCCCTTCATAGCGGAGTGATGTGGAAGGTGGGATGTGGCGATCGAATCAAGTTTTGGGAAGATAGGTGGATAGATGGTGAGACAGCATTACTAGCCAAATACCCGAGGCTATATCTCAATTCATGTCAAAAGAATCATCTTATCCAGCAAATGGGAGTCCATTCAGACATAGGATGGGAATGGGATTTCAAATGGAGGAGACATTTGTTTGACAGCGAGGTACCTATGGCTGACAGTTTTCTAAATGACGTGGGATGCATCCGGATCCAACCTAGCAGCAGGGATGACTGGATTTGGCAACTAGACCCAAGTGGCCAGTACACCGTAAAAAGCGCCTATGTTGCATTGAGGGGAAATATAACAGAGGGGGATGATTGTGCAGACTTTGAAGACTTGTGGAAGCTAAGGATACCATCTAAAGTTGCAGTTTTCGTATGGAGATTACTTCGGGACAGATTGCCAACCAAGGTAAATTTGCGTAGGAGGCACGTGGAAATTAATGACTTACAATGTCCATTTTGTAGGAGCACGGAGGAGGATGCAGCACATATATTTTTACATTGCAGCAAAATTACACCTATATGGGGGGAATCTATGTCTTGGGTGAGCATTCTTAGTGTGTTCCCGCAGCTCCCAAGGCAACATTTTTCACAACATGTGATCGATAAGGCGGAAGGAACTCGAAGTAATAGATGGAGGTTATGGTGGGTGGCTTTTACCTGATCTGTGTGGCAGCTGAGGAACAAGATTATATTCTCGAATGGCACATTCGACGACAACAAACTGACGGAGGATGCATTATTTTTACTATGGTCATGGCTTAGAAATTTTGAAAAAGACTTTGTAGTTCATTACAACCAATGGTCATCTAACCTTAGAGATGCTTTTGTAATTAGCTGAGGGCAGAAGTTATAGTTACTGTGTTTATATCAATCTGTCTTCCAGTTTTGGTTCCTCCGAGACTGCTGTGTAGTCTGTCTTGGGAACCATTCCACTGGCTTTTTATTGTAATCACAGTACCTCTGGTACTTGGTTTTCATATATATATATATACTTATCTTTGCTGACCAAAAAAAAAGAAAGCTCCCTCACTATGAAGAGCACATACATGGAAAAGGATCTAGAAACATTATTTAATGCGTGACTCTTTTTTCAACATAAACATTAAGAAGAAAAATGGGAGTATAAGAAAACAAGGATGTAAGGAAAACAAAATTAAAACCAAAATCATAAACAAAAGTGCAACACAGGTCTGCCACCCCTCTAAATATTTTAAACAGAAATACTCAAGCAGACAACAAGACAATGAAAACAAATAATCATAATCATTATTTAATAATTTAGAATCCTAAATATACTACTAGTGTTCTATGTATAAGCATATTATATGTCGACTTGAAATAGTTGTGCACGACAAGATAAAGTAAAAAAGAAAACCAAGGGAAGATGTTAACTAATGATATAAAACAGGCAGGATTGAACCAAAATATTCATCAATTGAATCAACACTTCTTAGATTTGGCTTTTACTTTGCAAAGTCTTTCAAAGAATTTGACGAAGAGCAAATATTACAGTAGATTTTCAGTAAGCAATAGCATTTTATATATCTTCACAAGTGAATGCACTCTTTAACACACTACTATTTGAATAAAATTTATTGAAAACTACAGAATTATGAGTGGAACTCACCATATTTTGTGATTTTCAATAAATTTCAGCCAATAATAGTGTGTTGCTAGCATTACTCATCTACACAATTCCCCACATATTCTAATCATTCAGGTAAACTAGAAATACTGACTAAAGATCGTATCACAGGACAGAAGATTACCTAACCTGAAAATAGAAGAATGAAGAGACAACTGCACTCAGCCAGATGAACAATGACACATGCAAAAGGTAGGTTGATGACAATATAAGCCAGAGTCCTTCAAGTATGGGCCAAAACGGAAGCTTCACTAAAGTAGATGACTTTGGAAATCCTCTTGGAGTATGTTCAGTCTTCTGAATCTCATCAGTCTTGTTTTCATTTTTGGAATCAGATTTTCTAAATTCAAAATAAATAAATAAATATGATTTTATCCCTCATGTTGCCTTGCACTATACATTAAATTACCTATTTAACTAAAACCTAAAACAAATAATTTAATGAAGTACACAAGATTCCCCCGTATTTAACAGCACTCTCTCTCGCTGTGTGTGTTTGACATCAGTCCCTATCTATCTATCCATGCTTCTAAGAACAATTTTTGCTTTATAATTTTTTTCTGTTGACAATAAGAAATAAATTACACATTTATTGTATATTGATATTGATTTCATTTAGAGGAAATTCAATCTCCTCTAATTTGTGTAACTATTATTATCAGTCTATATAAACCCGCACCGTAATGTCATCCAAACATGTGGTTTCAGTCTAATATGTCTCTGATTTTGCCGGGTAGACCCACTGCCCCTCTGTCTCGCCGAACTCCTTCCAGCGACTATTTACCCTTTTCTGACTGCCACTCCAACGACCTTTCCAGCCAGTGACCCCACCACCAGCATTGCCATCCACCAAACTACACAACGGTGGGGACGGCAACCCCATTGGAGTTCCCATGCACCTAACCATTGTGCGCCAAACACCAATTGAGCTCCCCATTATTCCAACATGTGCGGTCGCCGTTCAGGCTGCGCCTCCAGTCCTCCACCAGATGTCACCTCTCCATTGCGCCCCTACCCCTGAAGTTTAGGATCATTCCGACTTGATTTGACGGTGCCTCTTTTGTAACCCCTTATTTTCAGATTCTTTTTTTTATATATTATTGTAGGTACTGTTTGTCCATTTTTGCACTCCAATGGCCTCTGCTGGTACCCAGCCGCCTAAGTAGACTCTCCCATCTTCTCTAATTTTCTACCCACTGTTGAGAAATTAGATGGTGACAACTACTGTACCTGGGCCTCCAATGGCACTTTGTGGATTATTGGTCTTGGGTACAAAGACCATCTCACCAGTGATTCCACACCTGCCATTGAGTGTGCACATTGGGAGAAAATTGATGCCCAACTATGCAGCGCCATCAAGTCCACCTTACACCATGCACTCAAGCCCATTTTTCGACCACATGGCACTTGTGAATCAGTTTGGACCAAGGCATGCTCTGTTTCCACTAATCACACTTGTTTACACTAATCAGCACTAAGTCACAAATTCGCCTGGGCGAGCTACAACTCGCCTAGGCGAATTTCTCAGCAACTCTTGGATTTTTTCTATAAATAGCCATGTTTAGGAAGTTAAAAGGAATCCAACAGAGTCTTTAGTACAGAGAAAAACAAGAGAGAGCCAGGAAGAAGAAGGAGAAAAGGAAATGTGAAGTCGAGGCGCTGCAGAGTTGTGACTGTGGATCACTTCCTTCGTCATTTCTCTTGTTAGTCTTGTGCTCTGCGCAATGATCGGTTAATTTTTCTTAAGGATTGGATGTAATCTTTGTACCCTCATGTATCTCTTTTGATATTGTATATGTATGAATATTTTCTACCCATTATTGGTAATTTCATTAGTGTCATGGAATTGGATTTTAAGTGAGACTGAAAAGTAATCTTAGAATTTGAACTGAATGATTTTACATTTTACGTCATGTTGTTAGGAATAAAGCATAACGTTTTGATTACAAAAAGCACGAGAATATAATTGTAATACTAGGATATTTATTACATATGCGAGGGATCGATATTTAGTAAATATTCTTAGGTTCCAAGTGCGAGAGATTGACTTGGGATAACTTAATGTGTGCATCAATAATGTTGAAAAATGATTTTTATATGTTAATCTTATTAGGATACTAAGAGTATAAACGATGAAATTCAATCCCATGTTTTCTTGAATTAATTTAAGTCGTTTCCGTAATTTACGTATTTTCGACGAACTGAATTTTGTTATTTTCGTGTTTCTGTTATTTTAGTGTTTCCATTATTCCCGTAATTCCGTTATTTTCACTATTTTTTTACTTTAAAGTTGTCTTTAGTTAATCAAACCAAAACCAATGACATTCGATTAAATTTGTACATAACTATTGAATTGATAACCTTTATCCGAATGAAGTAAGTAAACTCAAGTCCCTGTGGAGACGAACTCTTTTATAAATGTGAAACCTACAACGACAATTGGTATGCTTGCCAAAAGTCTTAACAGGTACCAGATGAGACGGTAGAGGCCTAGCCAAACTCTTCCCCGTTGTTTTCTCCTTTATTGGATCCAGACCTGCCCCAAAACCTTGGCTAGCCCATCTCTTTACATAAAGGTATTCGTTCTACTCGTAATTCTTCTCCTCATTGAGTTATCATTGTCTCTCTCCTTTGCATTATACATGCATTTCTT
This sequence comes from Glycine soja, assembly GCF_004193775.1. Lineage (NCBI taxonomy): Eukaryota > Viridiplantae > Streptophyta > Magnoliopsida > Fabales > Fabaceae > Glycine > Glycine soja. The sequence continues at coordinate 21,428,152 of NC_041020.1, read as the reverse complement.
CTGTCTTTTGTGTTTATTCCTAACTCTCCAAGTGAAGCCTTATCTCACCCTGAGTGGCAGCAAGCAATGATCGATGAGATGTGTGCACTCTAAAGCAGTGGTACTTGGGAGCTGATCCCTCTTCCACCTAGCAAAACTATTGTTGGGTGTCAATGGCTGTACATCGTCAAGTCTTGATGGGAAGAAATAAATCACTTCAAGGCTTGCTTGGTCGCCAAATTGAATAGCATTAAACTGACAGCTCTCCAATGGCTATAATCGCATCCAAAGACTTCTTTTATCCATGGCAATTCTTCACCATTGGCCACTATTTCAGTTGGATATTAAAAACGCATTCTTACATGACGACCTTGAGGAAGAAGTGTATATAGAGCAACCACCTAGATTTGTTGCTTAGGGGGGGGAGGGGGGGGGGTCTTCTACCATGGTTTAGCAACTTCGCAAGTGTATGGACTTAAATAGTCACCTCATGCCTGGTTTGACCGTTTTCACACTGTTGTACAGTAGTTTGGAATGAGTATGACCTGTAGTGAAGCCGATCACTCTATTTTCTATTGTCGTTCTACTTAGGGGTGCATCTACCTTATTATATATGTAGATGCTATTGTCATTATAGGTAGTGAGCTTGGCATTGTTCACATGAAGCAATATCTATCCAGCAAGTTTCAAACTAAAGACTTTGGCAAACTTCAGTACTTCCTAGGTATCAAGGTTGGTCAATCTAAGTATGGCTTGGTGATCTCCTAGAGAAAATATGCTTTTGGCATATTAGAAGAAACTATCCTTTTGAATGCCAAACTAGTAGACACTCTGATGCATCCTAGCATCAAACTGATACCCAATCAGGGGGAGCCATTGTCAGATCTTAGCAGATATAGAAGGCTGGTTGGTTGGTTTTAGTGTTTGCAATAAGTTTAGTATGCCAATTCTTGAATTCACCTTGCCAAGATCATTGGGTTGCAGTAATCCGCATTCTGAAGTATATTAAGAATGCTCCAGGCAAAGGTCTCATTGATGAGGAAAAAGGGCATGTTCACATTGTTGATTATTCTAATGCTGATTGAGCTAGGCCACCTAGTGATTGATGATCCACCTCAGGGTATTGTGTGCTAATCAAAGGGAATTTGATATCCTAGAAAAGCTTGCAGCAAAATGTTGAGGTAGAATACAGAGCCATAAATTTAGTGACTTTGCAAACTCATGGCTGAAGCAGATACTGTGAATGTATGTATACATGATTTTGATGATGTCAAAAGAAGAATCAAACAAGGCTCATTTTGCTTCAAGATTAATACAAGATTGTTTCAACAAACAAAGCCTTGATTCAAGATTTCTTCAAGATCAAGTCTTGCCTCAAAATGAAAAGATTTCAAGTCATCCAAGGCACATGTAATCGATTACCAATACATGTAATCGATTGCCAAGGCACATGAAAGTGTGTAATCGATTACACATCATATGTAATCGATTACCAGAGACTCTGAACATTGGGAATTCAAATTTTAAATGAAGAGTCACAATTGTTCAAGAAAAATAATTGTGTAATCGATTACACTAATTCTGTAATCGATTACCAGAGAGGATTTTCAAGGAATATCGCCAACAGTCACATCTTATCATTTGGATTTTGAATGACCATCAAAGGCCTATATATATGTGTGACTTGGGACGAAATTGCAGAGAGTTTTGCTAGTCCAGAATGTCTTATCCTCTCAAAAGAAAATGAGAGAGATTCCAAGAGAACTTCATTGTCAAATGCTCTCTTAAAAACTCTTGGGCAAACACTTGCAAATCCATTAAGAGTTCATCCATGGATCTTCATTGTGATATTCTTCTCTTGAAGAGAAAATTTTTCTTCCATTCTTCTTATTCAATGAGATTGGTTAAGAGACTGTGAGTCTCTTGTTGTAAAGCATCTGAACACAAGGGATGGGTTGTTCCTGTGTGGTTCAGACTTTGTAATGGATTTTACAAAGATAGTGAAAATCTCAAGTGGGTTGCTTGAGTACTGAACGTAGGCACAAGGGTGTGGCCAAACCAGTGTAAAACTATGTTTGCATTCTCTCTTCCTTTATCTCATTTATGTTATTACAATCAATTTTGTCTTGCATGTTTAAAGAACATTATTAAATTGATTGTTGTTGCTTCTTCTGCATTCTAAGCCTATCCCTCTTAAGTTATTGAGGCCACAAGGTCCAACAAATACTAAGAGAACTGAAGAGTCCGGACAAATGACAATGACATGTGAGGCAGCATTGCATATTGTTTCTAATCCAGTCTTCTATGTGAAGACAAAACATATTGAGGTGGACTACCACTTCATTAGGAAAACGATTGAGTTAGGAGAAACTACAACAAGTTTTGTTAACTTTAGTGACTAACAGGCCAACATCTTCACTAAGTCTTTGGGGGGGACCTAGGATTGACTATATTTGTAACAAGTTGGGTGCATATACTTGAATTTAAGTGTGAGGAAATTTCACTCACAAGACTTGTGATATTCATGTTTCAGCTTACAATTTATAGAGTACAAAGCATAAGAGAGAGAAAGGGGGAAAGGACAGCCTAGCCTAGTCTATGTGACAGCCTAGTCTAGTCTATGTCTGCTGACTTCTAAAACAAGGAAAAAATATTTAGTAATGATGCATACAAATCTAATTCAAAAACCCCAAAAGATATTCAACACATGATCTATACTCTCCAGCTTGAGGGGAAGTGTTGAGAATCAAAAATAAATTACACATTTATTGTATTGATTTGATAGGATTTGATTTAGAGGAAACTCAACCTCCTTTAATTGTGTTAATTATTACTATCAATCTATATAAAAGATTGAGTTAGGAGAAATTACAATAAGTTTTGTCAACTCTAGTGATCCGTTGACCAACATCTTCACTAAGTCTTTGATGTAACATCCCTGATTGTTAACTTCTCGACGGCTCGCACTCTACGATACTTCACTCGGCAGCACTTCACTTAACATCTTTATTAGTTAGAATCCTCCACCAATCAAAACCTTCCGTAGGTAGCCATTTTCAAAACCTTGACAATCAGCTCTGCCTACTTCTAGGATCAATGACTGACCCTACAAACCAATACAAGATTTTTCAGCATGCTTTATCCTCACTCACATGCTTTCTAGGAAACTTCCTAGAAGGTCACCCATCCCGAAATCACTCCAATCCTAGCACGCTTAACTATGAAGTTCTTAAGTGATGGGCTACCGAAAATTAGATGCTCTTGTTGGTATAGGTAGTATCAATTAAGTTCGCTAGAGAGACGGTGGCCACTTGAATAGTGGCAGTGGATGGCCGGAAAATGAAGCAGATTCGCCGATAAATTGCGGCTTGTAGAAGGGCTCATCGAAAGACAGGCAACGAGTGAAAGGGCTCACCATGGGACAGTGGGTCACCGAAAAAGTGACGGTGGCCAATGGTGACCAAAAAAGTTGTCGAGAAAGGAGAAAAGGGTTGTTGGAAGATGGATGACGAGCAAAAACGTCCACCGGGATTTGGAAAGGGCGACAACTAGAGAGGTCCACCAGAATGCAGAAAAAAGTGGAAGAACAATCGCTAGAAAAGGTGCAGCAAGTATAAAAGCCACCAAAAATTGGAAAAAGAATGATAGAAGAAAGGCAGTGAGCAAAAAGGCTCACCATTGTCCCCGATAAGGGACGGTTTTTCTTTATTCCCTCAACCTAGCTCTAGATACCATGTAAAATGAGAAAATATAGAGGGATAATAGACTGAAACCGTGTATCAAAGTACACAACAGATGCTCTATTATATAGTTGTCATTAAAAACAATACTGATAATGAGAGCATATTCAGTTTCTTCTAAATCAGATATGCTTCCTATAAATCAGATCCTAATAAATCTATACATTAAATATATATATATATATATATATATATATATATATATATATATATATATATATATATATATATATATTTATAAATATATTTTAAATATTATAGACTACTTTACAATATTATAATTTATAAATAGTATAATACATGATTCATAATAAATAAATAAAAAATAAAACGTTCCCCAATTATAAGACTATTTAGGATGGAGCGTGGGTCAATTTTGTGGTTGTTTTAAATTTTGAGAATTTATATACATCTCACAAATCATTTAGGGATGGCCACCACACCATCCAGGATTGATAACCTATGTCGTCTACAGAACCAAAAAAGGTTTAAGTAATGTGCTACGGCCAGTACCTAAGGATGTAAAAGGATTCAGAGAGCCCACGAAGGTTTGTGAGATTGTGAGTGGATAAACAAACCTCTAGCCCAGCTATTGAAGAAGTATAATTTTAGTGGGGAAAAGAAGATCAAGAGGCTTTTGCCACATTATGGTCTGGAATGACTATGCTTCCATCATACTCAGAGTTGCTGATGTTGAAAACTTCTATTGGGGAAACTGATGCTTCTATGGTAGGGGGATGTTCTGTTTTATGAAGAGAGGCCGGTAGCTTTTCTCTACCATAGTGTTAGGGGTTATCACAGCAAGCTCAAACCAACTAGCTTTATAAGATGGAATTGACGACAACTGGCATGGCTCTTCTGAAATGGAGAGACTGATTGATGGGAGTGGTCATGGTTGTTTCCCCAACAGAGAAAGTGCACAGTTCATAAATTATCATAAATCAGAATGCCCCCAACCTACCCTCACCTCCTATATAAGCTGATTTCATACTACCAAAAAATAGGCCACAAAGGAAGTCAGGAATATGGTGATTTACAATTACAACCAGACTTTACTGTTCACTTCCCTGTAACCAGATTTAAGGGAATGATTCATAACAAATATCTAGTTTTAGATGTAGAATATTTCTTAAAGGTTAATTCATTCATTCACCAAGTATTAAAATGAGGTATATGCCATCCGAAACTTATCTGTTGCAATTGATATAACTACAAAGAAAAGAAAACATAGAATGACCTAATGGGAGACAATTGTTCTTCAACATGAGATGTAACATGATTTATCCCTCTTGATGTTTGTGCCGCAAGTTCCATCAACAACGCAGCAAACAAAAGCAAGACTGTGAAAGACATGATTACTTTATGGCAAAGCAAAAATATATCAGAAAGGATTGTTTAGGGCAAATGCAAACTTACATGGGCCAACAAAAGCCATTCCAATGGCAAACAATGACCCAAAAAGTTGTCCAAGGGTGGCACCAGCACCAATAAACCCGAATAATCTTGAACCTGACTGAACTCAAAGTATGTTAGGCCCAGAATAATCCAGACAAACAAAAATGATATAGCTGCAAACAAACCTCACTGTCCATCACATCAGTTACCCTTGCCCAAGTTGAAGAAATTGTAATTAGATTAAGCAAAGCAACCTTCATAAAATAACATAAACTAGTGTCACAAAAATGTCATTTGAAACAAGCAAACAGCAGAATGAAATCAAACTAGTATCTAAACATGGAAAATAAAATTATCAATCATACCCAAAGAAACAATCCTATCCGGACAGAAATATAGAACCATCCATGGTTATCCCAACCAAATGAAGATGTAAGACTACCATGGGCACCAATTTTCCCTTCTTCCTTTGAGGGAAAGGTCAAAGGTGTGGATCCCTAGGAACATAAAACCCAATTTAACACAATCAAAAACAAATAATTCTGAAATTAGCCAACAATATAGACTGCAACAAACAACTTCAAGTTATACTATTATCTTACTGTGATATTGGACTTTGAATATCCAGCTGATGAAGAGTGCCATAGAATAAAGAACAATATGAGGGATACACTAAAGAACCTGTGTATCAAAAACAAAGCCTGGAATTTCAAGAAGCACCATTACAAAAATTTCATCATAAAAATATGACAGATGGCATTGACAATTATGGCACAAGCGCGGTGACTATAATAAAAAAAGAGTATACATACCAAAGAAACAGCTGAATATGATAAATAAGGAAAACTAATGACAAACGACAAAAAATAACTTATGAACATATTATAGAAAACAAAACTCACTAAAAGTATCACAAACATAAGGTTGATGCCATAAGCTTCACAACACAAATTTGCTAGAAAATAGAAATTATCATGCAACAATTTTATTTTTTTTGATCAGCCAAAAATATAATATATTCATTAATAAGTACCAGAGGTACTAAATCGCTACAGATTTTTATAAGTACAAATCATAGCTGGTTCTCTAACAGGCCTTGAGATTACACAAGCTGAAAGAACTACATTAGGGTAATAGTGCAGAACTGTATCTAATTCCCTATGTTGGTGTCCGAAGAAAACCATCTTTGATATTTGAAGACAACTGATTGAAATGAGATGTGAAATTCTTTTCTAAGTTTCTGAGCCATGTCCATAGCAAAAACACTGCATCGTCCATTATTTTATGAGCATTGAAAACAGCAGTGGAGAAAATGATGCTATTTCTATGCTTCCAAATTGTATAAGTCAGTGCTAACCACCAGGACTGCCATCATGCAACAATTAATTGGCACAAAACAAGACAAAGAAACAGAGATAGAAGAAAAAAATAGAATCACAAAGATTCATAAAGGAACGAGGTTCACAAAGATTCGTAAAGGAATGAGGTTTAATTGCACTTTTGTCCATCTACAGTCTACAATGGCCTATGTGCAATTTTGGTACCTCAATATTTTTTACCCAAATCAACTATGCCAACTTTTCTATTGAAACAAATCAAGTACTTCTATCAATCTACCATTCAATTGTTAAGGGAAATAACTAACTTGACACCCAATTTTGAAATATGGCATAATATGTTGAGTTGGTACATGGTCATCAGAAAGGAACCACTATGTCAAGCCAGGATTAAAATGGACAAAATAAATTAATAAAATAATCAAAAGGAAATAAATGGATCGTACATTGTAATCCAATGTTGGAAAGTTTCCGTAATTGTGATCACCCCTGGCCCACCTTAATGGCATCCTATCGGAGTTGGCTGCCAATGTCTCAGAAATGGCAACCTAAAAGGCTACCAAGGCTGAGTGAATGTCATATTGTGCAACCATTAGAACATCGAGTCTTAGGATTAGGGTGTTGAGATCCCACATCAACTAAAGATAAGACCTAAGTAGTGCTTATAAGGTTTGGGCAATCCCCCCCCGTACAAGCCAATTTTGTAGGGTTGAGTTAGGCCCTAAGCCCAAATTTTAAGATCCAAAAGTTGACAACGAGTCCTTTTAGTTGAGAAATATTTGACTTAGTAACATGCTAATAAACATTTGAAAATCGTCTCATGTCAATTATTTCTGTCAAAAATTGGACGATGGTGATGGAAGGACTTATTTGTTTTAAGGACCAAAAGGCAATTAAGCCAAACAAAGAGGAGTAAAAAATGGTAGGAAAGAACAAGAAAAAGAGAAGAAATAATGACCAAAGAGAACAAAGAAAGAGGAGGCACAAATGGCCAAAGAGGTAACCTAAATAAATTGAAGGCTAGAAAAGTAGGGAGGAAAGGACATTTAGATGGGTTGTTCGGTGAATATGGATCTCATTTACCACATATAGTAGACACCATAGTTCAGTTTTGCAGTGCAAAAGTCATGGTGTTAGTTCAGTTTTGCAAAACCGAAGTCATGCAGGACATTCAGGCACCTTATAAAAAGGCTAGACATGACAAACCACCTAAGTAGATCTAGGGAATACAGCTGAATTACATGAAAAGATTGTGAGCAGACTTGAATGGAATTGGTCATCGGGTAGACTCAAGCTAAATTGTGTAAACTCACGAGTCCATGGGCAAATCTAAGTGTGCTGGTTCATGTTAATTTGGCCCAAAATGCAGCACTTTCAGCCTAAAACACTAGGGAAACCTTCAGACTTGAAGCTCACCCAAAATCCAAATCAATCTGATCATCCATTGATTCATTCTAGTCAATTTCAAAGCACAGGTTACTTGCTATTGCCCTCAATGTCAAAGCTCAGGTTGTTTGTCATATGCACTATCAAAGTTGCAGCCTTCACCCTTCTTGCTGATTCTGTTAGGCAAAGCTCCATCCATATTCTGGTTCTACTAATTCACCTCTTGAATCTTGATTGCCTTACAAGTTCTCTTGCTTGACTTTGGTTGAATGGATAACTGTCTGTACTGTGTTCTATGTTTTTTTTAACGGCCAAAAGTATCATATATTAGATAAGGATAGTACCAGAAGTACTACAAAGATACAAAAAGAAAGCCATAGGCTGAGGATATAAAGAAAAACTACACAAGCTTCCCCAACTAGAGACCTTACAAAAAACCACCCATCCTTCCCAGACTAGGAGAAGGCAAAGGACATAGATGATGACCATTGATTAAACGGAATGACAAAGTCCTTTTCCCACCCCGTCAACCAAGACCAGGTAAGATAAATTGCATCACCCACCAACTTAGAAATAGCAAACTGTTGATTTTTAAAAATCATGGCGTTCCTATAGTTCCAAATAGAAACTGTGGCTGCTACCCACCAAACCTTCCACTTTCTATTAATAGCTTGCGAAGCAGCCAAAGAGAGGTGCTGAATGAAGTGATCCACAGGCCTACAATGCATGACTCTAGCTTCCTTGACCCAAGAGGTAAATTCCCACCACAGTGGCATAATCTTATTGCAAGAAAAGAAGAGATGAGAGGCAGATTCCACTTGGCTTTGGCAAAAGGTACAGAGGTCACTATCAAGCGCGACTTGCCGTCTAGATAAGTTATCCTTAGTCGGGAGTCTATCCCACAGGAGTCTCCAAGCAAAGGAAAGGGCTTTCGGAGGAGCTTTGATATCCCATAACTGACTGAAAGCTTGATTCTGGTATACTGTTGATTGAGCTTCTCTAATAAAATGGTAAGCACTGGATGTAGAAAAAGTTCCTTTTGGATCAGCACCCCATACCCACTGGTCCTTGAAAGTTGCATTAGGAGATAAGGCTGAAACCTGGTCGATAAAGTCTGAAGCACTGACCAACTCGTGATCAAAAAGATTCCTCCTCCAAGAGAAATTCCACTGCCATCCTGCTTCTCCAAAGGACCCCAAGTTTCCCACTATCTCAGCTTTATGAGAAGATATTTGATACAAATCAGGATATCTTTCTCTTAGAGTTCTTCCATCACCCATCCAAGAATCTTCCCAAAATAAAATTTGGTCACCACTGCCCAGTTTCCATATAATCTGATTGAGAACCCCATCCATACTGCTGTGAAGCATTACAGTCTTCAAGTCAGACCACCAAGCATTACTGTGTTCTATGTTGATTGGTATATTGTATGGTATTGTGATTTGATTGAGGTAGATGATTGCTGTGTTTTGTACTGTTTTTTGGCATAGCTCATTCTAATAAACTTATGATTTGCTGTGTTGATTGCTGTGTTTTGGCATAGCTAATCCTAATGAACTTATCATTTGGTCACTTTATGTATGATTTTAACGTGTTATTATCGTAATAGTCTGTAATTCTCATTTGTTTTAGTATGAAGGTGCAGTATGTGCATTGTGTCTGCATGATTGTGTTGCCATCTATGAAGCACGAACTTTGACATGGACACCGGACATAGACACACACTTGGACATGGCTAATGTCTAAAATATAGGACACAAGACACTGCAAACACACAGAGAGAGACTCTAATGAAATAAAATAATGAGTAAACATATAATAAAATATTTAAATTGATGGTATATTTATCTTTCTAAACCAACATTATATGTTTTTTCAAGTGTCAGAATTGTGTAAAAGTATCCACTTAAGTGTTCAAGCCAGCAAAAAGTCATTTTTAAATTGAAAACTTCATAAGAAGTGTCCAAAAGTGTCGGGGTGGTGTCAGAAATGTGTTCGTGCTTTATAGGTTGTCATTTATAAGTCTAATGGCATTTAGCCACTAGTTTAAGATTAAAAAAACGGCTAAATGAATTATCAAAATTGAAAATCGACTGTTATTATGGGCACAAAAATAAAGAATTCTAAAAAATTCAATGTTACCTTGCCTTTGGAAAGGTTAGGTAGAGAGAATATGAGAGAAGAAAAGGGTGCAGCAATGAGGGTGAGCACCAGGGACCCCACAAATAGACCCGGCAGATTTGATAACCCCAATGAGATGGCACCCTCATCGCGCAACGGAAGAACTACGAAATACGCACTCAAAATCTGCAACAAATAGCCAAAAAAAAAAGGGGTATGAAGAAAAAAGAAACGGAAGGGGCAAAACATTCTCAGTCATTGAGCAGAGAAAAGAAAACTCACGAAGAAGAAGCAGAAGAAGGAATGGAGCAAAGCAGAGGTCTCGTGCGGGTGCACCGTAACGAACAAGGAGACGACTGCATCAAACGTAAACCTTCCCATCGCGTTTGCGTTTCGAATCGGAGCAAATGGAGATTGGAGACACACCAAGCATTGTTAGCCAGCCCCCAGGTCAAAATCTTGATTATAACGACAAGGAATATTCTAAAAATATATATTAGACAATACTAATTTCTTACGAATTTTTGTTCTATTTTTTTAAATATATAATTTTAGTTTTTTTATTTTTTTTAACTGATATATTTTATCATTTATTTTTTGAAAAATTATTATTTTAATTTTCATATTTTTTTAATTGAGATATTTCGTCTCTCATTTAAAAAAAAAATATAATTTTAATCCTATTAGTCAATTTCAGACTTATTGACAATATATTTTTATTTTTTTTATAAATTAAACTTGTTAGCAATTAAATAATTTAAGAAAATAGTTATTACTATAAAATAAACAAATAATTGTCATTCAACGTTTACAAAATATATAGATCAACATTTGAAATTAGTTACAAGGATTTAAATTGTGAATTTTTTAAAAATATGATATGAAATGTCTCAATTAAAAATGAAGGATTAAAATCGTAAACTTTTTAAAAGTGAATAACAAAATGTCTCAATTAAAAAATAGGGAACTAAAATTATAAATTCGAAAAAAATATGAGAACAAAAATTACATTTTAACCTAATATTAATTATATGAGCAAGATACATGAGCGTCCATCTATCTATCTAGTCTCCTGGCCCCTGACTATAAGACTCTTACAATTAATTTATATCTTTCAAGAAGAATAATTAATTTAGTTAATTACATTAAATTATTCAATTATTTGTATTATCTTTCCAAAATTAACATTTTTTATCTCTTTATTCACTTAATTGTTTCTTACTAATATTTGGAGAGAAAGAATAATTGAGTAAGTGTTTGTAGGAAAAAAACAATTAATGCATCTAAAAATTAAAGAATTGTCTTATAAAAAGAAAAAAATAAATTTCTAAGAAAAGTTTTATAATTTGGAACAGATGAAGTATCTATCTATATCTAGTATACCAGATAGATATTTAATTAGGGCACCTCATTTGTAACATCCCTAATTTTTTACTTCTTGTCAACTCTCACACTACGGCACTTCACGCAATGACATTTCATTCAACTTCCTTGTTGGTTAGAACCCTCCACTGGTGATAACCCTTCATAGGTAGCCTTTTTTAAGACCTCGATAATCTGATTTCATGATCAATGACTGTCCCTACAAACCAACATGATATTTTTCAATGTGTTCACATGTTTTCTATGAAACATCTTGAAGGACATTCAAAAGAAGAATGCAGTGTCTTGAAGGATAAGATCAAAGACCTTATCATGCTAGGCCTTTTAAAAGATTTTGTCCATAAACCTCAAACATATCAATCTAATAATGGGTACAAGCAAGGGAAAAGAGCGAGACGGTAACAATCATTCACAAATCAAGAGACAGAGAAGTTGAAGACGCTCTAAGGAAAGAGATGAAAAGTACATCGACAAGTTGAGACGTATCATTGACACCATTGCAAGGGGATTCATGGATGATGAGCAACAACTTCGACACGAAAGAGACCCTTACAACAAGTACGGTCGGTCAACATGGTTTCTCCACACAAAGCGTCGGACATGTTGTCAATTACATTCACCTTGGTTGACTTTAAAAGCAATCAACCCAATTCAAGATGATATCATGGTTATTAGTGTCGAAATCACTAACTGCATAGTCAGAACAACACTCGTCGACCAAGGAAGCTCTGTTGACATCTTATTCTGGAATACCTTCAAAAGGATGGGGATTACTGAGTTCAAGATCCTCCCACACGATGACCCCTATTTGGCTGTGTCGGAGAAAGGGTTGGGACGAAAGGAAGTATTTGGTTGTATACCAAGTTTGACCATCAAGGATCATTATAAAAAGACTTAAAGATACGTTTTCTTATAATACACACCCATACCTCATATAACATCTTACTCAGTCGCCCCTCGTTGAGCGTTTTCGGGGCAATTGTCTCCGCCCCTCACCTCGCCATGAAGTTCCCTTCAGACACCAAAGCCATCATAATCGTGCATGTCGACCAAAGGCTAGCCAAAGAATGTTACATGGCAAGCCTCAAGCTTGGCCTTCTCATAAAGGATGAACGTCATCAAGGCGTGCACTATGTGGAGATTGTGGCAGAAATCGAGGGTTTGGAAGGGTTAGATCTTGATCCAAGGACTAAAGATGATAGTAGAGTTAAACCTATGGAAGAAACATGAACCTTTCAGTTCGACCTTAAGGAAGGACAAGCCACCCAATTAGGAAGTCAACTTTCGAGTGATGATAGAAGCAATATGCAACAAATCATTAGAGAACATATCGATCTGTTTGCATGGTCTGCAACCAATATGCTAGGAGTAGACTCGGCTTCCCACTGTCATAGGTTATCCATATGTAAAAATGCCAAGATTATAACACAAAGAAAAAGAAAGATGTTGAGCAGTCTGACAGGAAGTTTCCAAACTGATGGTCGCACAATTTATTAGAGAGATAGACTACACTACTCATCTTTTGAATGTGGTTATGGTTAAAAGGTTGAACTAAAAATGAAGAATGTGCATGAATTACACTGGTTTGAATTGGGCCTGTCCAAAAGATGTTTATCCCTTCCCCAACATTGATTGATTGGTGGATGGGGCAACAAGGCACAAAATCTTGAGCTTCTTGGATGCCTGCTTAGGCTATATTCAAATAAGGATGGACCCAACTAATGAAGACAAGACACCATTCATCATTGAATTAGCAAAATACTAATACAAGGTGATGCCCTTCAGACTCAAGAAAATTAGGGCAACATATGAGCGCCTAATGGATAAAGTGTTCGGTGCACAACTGGGTTGGAATTTAGATGTATACGTGGACAACATGGTAGTCAAGTTCGATGACTTGTGAACACACGTCTAGGACCAGAAAGAAATGTTTGGTCAACTCTGAAAACATAACATGAGGTTGAATCCCGAAAAGTGTGTCTTTGATGTTGAAGGTGTCAAATTCTTGGGATCCATGCTAACACATAGAGGGATACATGTCAAGCTATCATGGAAATGAGAAGTCCTAAAAACGTAAAAGAAGCTCAAAGACTAGCTAGCAAGATAGTCTCCCTATCCAGATTTTTGCTTAGAATTTCCAAAAGGCTTAGCCAATCATGAATCTCCTCAAGAAGACTAAAAAATTCACCTGGCTGAAGAATGAAAATAGACTTTTCAAAAACTAAAGGAAACTCTTGCCACCCCCCCCCCCTATGTTGCCAAAACCTAACACTAGCAAGAGGTTGATATTCTACCTCTCAATATCTGCCAAAGCCATTAGCATTGTACTCATACAAGAGAAGTGTAGCGAGTTGAAACCGACTTACTTTGTTAGTTGAGTACTACAAGACCCAGAAACAAGGTATCAAGTCATGGAAAAAGTGGCTTTGGTGCTAGTCAATGTTGCCCTTCACCTTTGGCAATATTTTCAAAGTCACAAAATTATTGTTCAAACTAATTGTTCGATAGCTAAAGTGTTATGCAAGCTTGAACTAGCTGGAAGAATGATGGCTTGGTCCATCGAATTGTCCAAATATGAGCTTAATTATGAACTAAGAGGCATTATCTAGGCCCAAGGCTTAGCTGACTTTGTAAATGAGTTCCACCCCCTACAACCACAATTCCAGCATGAATGGTGGACCTTGCATGTGGACAACTCCTCTAATCAACATGGAAGTGGAGCTAGGATCATTTTGAAGGGACCCAACCACATAACTTTAGGATAATCACTACACTTTGATTTTCAAAGCCAGATGTAATCAGGTCAAATACAAAGCTCACCTAGAAAGCTTAAGATTGGCTAAAGAAGTTGGAGGTCGTAGGGTTAACTACCAAAGTGACTCCAAGATCGCTTCCAAATAGATAAACAAAGTCAACGAGTTGGCAAGGACCCTCAACTACTAAAGTATCATTTGAGAAGCTTAAAGAAAAGGTCAATGAAATCCAAGTAATGCATATCAATCGAGACATCAATGACAAAGTCCATAAGTTGGGAAGGCTAGCAACTTTACCTTGCCCAGGACAGTTGAAGACTTTCATACTTCACATGTTCCTCGTACCCAACGTTTCAAGCAATGAATGTTTACAAATTGAAAAAGAAGACTCCACTGGATGGAAAAAAGACATAACTGGGTACTTGAGGAATGAAACTCTTTTAGCAGACAGAAAGAAGGCAAAAAAGATAAGAACCCAGACTGCATGGTATATCATCATAGCTGGAGAGTTATACCGACGGGGTTTCTCCTCATCTTTGCTCAAGTGTTTAGATAAAGAGCAAGCCAACTAAGTCATCCAAGAACTCTAAAAGGGCATTTGCAATATGCATTTTGGAAATAAATCAATGGCAACATGAGTGCTAAGACCTGGATACTACTTGCCAACTTTGAGAATTGACTACTCAAACTTTGTAAAGAAATGCATCCAATGTTAAAAGCATGACAATATGATCCATCGATTAGTCAAAGAGTTACATTCCATCACCTCCCTATGGTCGTTTGCTATTTGGGCAATGAATATTTTAGGACCCTTTCTTAAAGCCCCAAGACAAAGGAAATTCTTGCTAGTAGTCGTTGATTACTTCACAAAGTGGGTGGAAGCCAAAACCCTTAGCAACCATCATGACCCAAAATGTCCAAAAGTTCCTTTGGAAGAATATCATTACCTATTTTGACATTCCAAACACTATGGTCATAGATAATGGTTTACAATTCACAGAACAGAAGCTTAACGAGTTTATGAATGACCTTAACAACAAACATATGGTGATATTCATAGAACACCCTCAGACAAATGAGCAAGCTGAAGCAACCAATAAAGTAATCCTAGGAGAATTGAAAAATGGTTGGTTAGGGCAAAAGGAAGATGGGTCGAGGAGTTCATTGTGGTCCTATGGGCATATTTTTGCACCCTTTAGTCCACCACCCAAGAAACGCCTTTTCGGCTAACTTATGGGACAAATGCTATGGTCCCAATGGAGTTAGGGGAAATCTCACTCCGAAGGCATAATTTTATAGAAGCTGAAAATAATGAAGCTTTGTAGGTAAACTTGGACCTCATCGAACAAGTGCGGGAGGACACAATCATCATGATCGAATCTTGTAAACAACATATGGCCTAGTGGTTTAACTTTAAGTTAACCCTTTGACAGTTCAAAGAAGGAGACTTAGTTTAGAGAACACATAGAGAAGCCTGAAAGGATTTGTCGGATGGTAAGCTAGCTGCCAACTGAGAATGACCCGTTAGAATTCAACATAATCTACAAAATGGAGATCACAAGCTAGAAGAGTTATCAGGAAAGGTCATTTTAAGGACTTGGAATTCCACACACTTGAAGTTCTATTTCAGTTAAAGTCCTTGTAACAAGTGGGGTACTTTTTTTCCTACCTCGGCTTTTTATTCCTTTAAAAATATGAAAAGGTTTTTGCCGATA
This sequence comes from Glycine soja, assembly GCF_004193775.1. Classification (NCBI taxonomy): domain Eukaryota; kingdom Viridiplantae; phylum Streptophyta; class Magnoliopsida; order Fabales; family Fabaceae; genus Glycine; species Glycine soja. The sequence continues at coordinate 21,412,343 of NC_041020.1, read as the reverse complement.
AGGATTTAATGAGGCACACTTCGGCAACACACCATCAATAAAATCTTTTCTCGTCCATACATTATATTTTTATATCAAGAATTACATCTATTAGTTCCCTCCCGAATATCCTTTTCAAATAAGGTTGAACTTAAAGAATTACATTAATCAGTTCCCTCCTGAATACCCTATTCGGCTAAAGTTTAACTTTAAGAATTACATTTATCAGCTCTTTCCTAAATACCCCATTCGGCTAAGGTTGAACTTAAAGAATTACATTATTTAGTTCCTTCCCGAATACCCTATTTGGCTAAGGCTGAACTTAATGAATTACATTATTTGGTTCCCTCCCAAATACCCATTTTGGCTAAGGTTAAGGTAAACCATTACTTTAGTCAGTTTGCTATTAAAGTATCTGATTGATGAAAAGTAAAGTGGTAAAATCAAATCAAACAATTCCTTCGAGACGAATATTGCATTCAATCTGGTTAACATACTTATTGGCTACAACTACTATGCATACTCGACTATTGTGGCGTCCCTAAATAATGACTGGTTTAATAGTAATGATTTAAATAGCAAAAACCATGGGAATTTTTTTTCTTTTTCTTTTTCATTTCTCTCTCTTTTTCACAGTAATTAAGTTCAGAAGGAAAATTATCACTATAGAGTCCTGAATGGCCAGTTCACAACTTTATTCGGAGTCATTTCTTTCTGATCACTCATAACCTCTAAACTATTTTGCTCTTTCAAAAAGAAAAGTATGCCAACCATTACTTTAGGTCGTCACGTAAAAATAATAAAATAAAATGCGGTCGGTGAACTCTCTTTCAAATAAAGTTTGTTAACACTTTCTTTTCAAATAACAAGATTAAACATAATTACATTCGTCATCTAAAACTGTCCAAAATATGGGAGTTTGCAAAATACATAGTGACATCCAGAGCAAAGGTATCCACTGTGGTGGCTTCAGCCACATATATACAATCATCAAAATTCCTATACAATAGGTCTACCCGTTCAAAAATCAAAAGAGTAAACCTAACAGTCTGTACTAGATACACCCACCCCCCAAAAGTATATAAACCTAGTCTAAGGAGCCGTCTGCTATGATGAAGAGTCTCCACTAGTCACTATCCCTCTAGGGTCGCTCTCCTCCGTAGAGTCTGCCTTAGATGCTGACATGACGTCCTCTGGAGAATCCACATCAGGTAGTGGGTCCTCATCACCCTCTGGAAAGTCAAGAGCATCCACAACAGGCTCGGGAGGTAACTCCTCTGGGTCCTCCTCAGGGTCTTCTTCAGATGACAACACCTCTATCACTTGGACTGGCTCCACTAGTCGATATGGAGTAGGTGTAGGTAGTATCCACTCCACAGTTCGCTGAAGCGTGCGTGCGGGTTCCTTTGGATGTACCAATGAAGTAGTCATGAGTCGAATCGTGCCACGGAATCGGCACCTCGCATTGCCTTCGAGGGTCTCCCAAACTCCCTCTAGGCACTCCATCTCCACTCGGTCATGTTTTAATTGCGCTGCCATCGCGATCTAAGAGAAATAAAAGAAAGGGGGTAGACTCTTTCACGAGAAATCTAACTACGGGTAACAGCACAATGCGTCCCATAACCGCTACATGTAGTTAAAAGGTATGCCTCAAGGGTTTTTCTTCTCTGGTAATCGATTACACAACATTGGTAATCGATTACCAGAGGCCAAACTCGAGTTACAACGCTTCAGAACATGAAAACCTGCAATATACACTGTGTAATCGATTACACATAACTGGTAATCGATTACCAGTGGTCTGTTACTTTGTGTAATCGATTACATAGCATTGGTAATCGATTACCAGAGGCCACCTCAACATTCTATCTCCATTTCTAAGCCTGGTAATCGATTACACCCCTTGGTAACCGATTACCAAAGGCCATCTCAACTTCCTGTCTCCATTTTTAAGCCTTGTAATCGATTATGCACCCTTGATAATCGATTACCAGAGGCCATCTTAACTTCCTGTCTTCATTTCTAAGCCTTGTAATTATTTACACACCCTTGGTAATCGATTACCAGAGGCCATATTCCAGATATCACTCAAGATCCATAGCTGACCAGCCACCACACAAGCCTCCTTGCTTTGTGGTCTTTGTTCTTCTAATGGTTGACTGACAAGAGCTCGCCTGTTTAGGTACGTCACATGTTCTCACTAACTGACTATGCCCGGGTTGGGTCGGGATTGGTCAAGCTTGGTTTTGGGCAATAGCATCCCACCTGACGTCCCCAAGGTCTCCTGACCCCCGCGACATATCTCCAGGTACCACTCTGTGGTCAACGAGTAAAAGTAGGAAGACTGACTCTTCCACACTTTCTCACTTCAAGCTTGCAGGATTATGGGGTACCCATCATATGTGGTACTAGGTGGCGATCGGGCGATGGTGCAAATCAACTCTCCCACATTCACACATCAAACATGAACCCACCATCCCCAGTTGCCAACCTTCAACTAAGTTGACGTACCCCCACATAGCCCTTATCCTCGTTCCTCTCAGCACTGGGTCCCCATCAACCCCTCCAAGCTTCCACAACATCCAAGAAATTCAATATCCAAACATCATGAACTATCCTAATCCAAGAAAACAAGGCAGAGGCAGAAAACTCTGCCCAAAACACATCCCAACACCACAACTTTCCCTACTCAAATACCCCAGTAACATTTTCTTCGTTCTGATTCGTTAACCGTTGGATCGACTCGAAAATTTTACTGGAGGTCCCTAGTACATAAGTCTACATTTTGACCGTTGAGATCTGCTAAAAAACGTCCAGAACCCAATATGTACTACCTTTCCCATAACCAGCAATGCGCATTTTCTACACAAGCACAAAATTCTGCTGCACATTTCAACAGCAATTTTCTGCATAATAGTGCAGATTTTCGAAATCACTCTTGCCTTCATCCAATTTTGCTCAAATTGGATCCTACAAGTCCTAAATCATGCATAAATCATATCTAAACCAAAGACAAGCTTCAAACCAAAGCAATTCAAAATCTAGGTGTCTAAAACCCCTCAATTTAGTGGATTTTCAAGGTTTGAAAAGTGAAAATGAAAATGGGGTAATTTTGGAGCAAACTCTCATCTCAAACAAGTCTATAACATTAATCTAAACTTGCTCAAACTAGTTTTACGACGAAAACTTCACCGAATCAAAATTTGACCCCTCAACACCCAATTTACCCTAGAAATGGCTCTTGCTTTCACTTTGGTCACTCATTTTCCTCATTTGCTCAGCCCAAGCTTTCCCACAAGTCCTAAATGACATTTTAAACTAGGATTAACTCACTTTAGACTCCCATTTACACTAACCCCAAATTTAGCTTCTCTAACCCTCAAAATCTCACACTTTTCTACCTACAACATTGTCATTCTCACATTTAACCCTAAGTTAACTTTCCCCTTCATCTCTACCAGTTTTCCATCAGCAATTTCAACACACAAACATTACAAAGCATCATCATAAAACCCTAAAACAGAATGGGTAATTTTGGCTCACATCAACATGACAAGTTTAGCATGCTTTCTACAAATTCCTTCACAAATAACTACCATGATGCATAAACTTAGTAGAACTACCCATCATATCTCCCAAAAACCCAATACCCACGAAAATCATGTGAGAAGAAGTCTACCCAAACCTGAAATTTGAAGTCCCACAACGTAGAGGTGAGCTTCACGACTCTGAAAATGGCTTCCTTTTGCAATTTGGAGTAGAAATGGTGAGCAAAGTTTGGAGCTTTAATGGAGGCTTCAATGGTGGATGAGAAGGGGAGAAGAAAAGCAACGTGAGAATGAGGGAAAAGCTTATGAATTTTTTTTTGGTTGAGTGAGGAGAGAGAACGTGGCTTTTTATAAGAAAGAATGATTTCCTTTTCCTATTATTTTATTTTCTAAAGCACTTGCCACTTGTCCCATTTTGAGTGGAACAAAAAGGACCCACTTTTGCTCTTGATGTGACTCATACTCAGCCACAAGAAGAGAAAAAATCTGACCTTTTGAAATGCTAAAATCATGCCTCGGTTTGCGTGTCACTTCTCTGGTTCCAGTCCCTCGCGTTTCTCTGCACCCGTCGGGGCCCGTTTTCGAAAGTAAGCAATATATATATCAAAACGCTCAAAATGAAACCCCGAGCATGGTTCAGAGGTTGGTTTTGTTAAATTTTAAGTTGCACGCAAAATGATAATTTTTAGACTAATTAATTGAGAATTTATCTATAACTGTCCAGTTATGGATTTCTCTTCTTTAATTAGTCTAACCCGCGTATCTTTCCCCCAATATACCTACTCCTACCAGGAGTATATATATATATACACTGAATAATACTTATATATATAATTATTCAAAATGCATCGTTTACAAAATTCCGGGTGGAAATTTCCAGGATGTCACATTACTCCCACCCTTTAAGGAATTTCGTCCCCGAAATTAACTACTCTATGAACAAACTTGGGTACAATTCTCTCACCCTATCCTCTAACTCCCAGGTTGAATCACCCTCGTCGGGTCCCCACTGCACTTTCACCAACGCGATCTCCTTTCCTCTCAACGACTTCATTCTTCGATCAGTAATCTTCTGAGGTTGTGCTTTATAGGTGAGGTTATCCTTCACCTGTACCTCGTCCATTGCAAGTACATGTGATGGATCCGGGTTGTACCGTCTCAGTTGAGAGACATGAAACACAGGATGCAAATTCGATAAGCTCGGGGGTAAAGCGATTTGATAGGCTACAGGCCCCACCTTCTTCAAAATCTGATACGGACCTAGATACTTGGGCGTCAACTTCCTAGATTTGAGAGCTCTTCCGACTCCGGTTACAGAAGAAACCTTCAAAAACACATGTTCTCCTTCCTGAAAATCTAATGGCTTCCTCCTTCTGTCATAATAGCTCTTCTGCCTATCCTGAGATGCTTTTATTTTCTCTCGAATCAATTTCACTTGTTCGGTAATTTGTTATAGGATTTCAGGTCCAAGAAGTACTGCTTCTCCATCATCGTACCAACAAAGAGGAGTTTTGCACTTCCGTCCATATAGAGCTTCAAAAGGAGCCATACCAATACTGGCTTGGTAGCTGTTGTTGTAAGTCAATTCAATCAATGGCAAACATTCCATCCAACTGCCTTGTTGCTCTATAATTCACACCCGGAGTAGATCTTCTAGAGTCTGAATGGTTCGTTCAGTCTGACCATCTGTTTGAGGATGATAAGTTGAACTGAGCTTCAGCTTTGTCCCCAATGCTTCATGTAGACTTGTCCAAAATCGCGAGGTAAACCTCGGATCCCTATCTGATACAATACTGGAAGGTATTCCATGCAACCTTACTACTTCTTTGATATACAACTCTACTAACTTCTCCATTTTATACTTCATATTCACTGGAATAAAATGAGCAGACTTGGTGAGTCGATCTACTATGACCCACACAGCATCATGTCCATGACTAGTCTTGGGTAAACTAGATACAAAGTCCATGGATATGCTCTCCCATTTCCATTCCGGAATTTCTAGTGGCTTTAATTCTCCTGATGGTCGCTGGTGCTCAGCCTTAGCCTTTTGACATGTCAAACATCTTGCTACATATTCAGCTACATCTTTCTTCGTGCCATGCCACCAAAAACTTCTCTTCAAATCTTAGTACATCTTAGTCATTCCTGGATGGAAACTAAGACGACTTTTATGTGCTTCTTCCAAGATCTTAACTTTCAAATCATCTAAAGATGGTACGCATATCCTCCCCTTGAATCTAATTAACCCGGTTGTGTCCTTCTTAAACTCCACATCCTTATCTCCCATTGCATCTAACACTTTGCCTTGCAGAAACGGGTCATCCTCTTGAGCCTCACGTATATGATCTATGAATTCATTGGTGATCTGCAATGCTCCTACAAATAAGCTCTTAGGTCGCATCTCGATTGCTAGATTCAAATCTCGAAATTTCTCTATCAATCTCTGCTCCAAACTCATCATAGTCGCAACATGTAAGGACTTCCAGCTTAGTGCGTCGGCTACTACATTAGCCTTTCCTGGATGGTAGGAAAGACCAAAATCATAATCCTTGAGGAACTCCATCCATCTTCGTTGCCTCATATTGAGTTCCTTCTGATCGAACAAGTATTTGAGGCTCTTGTGATCACTAAAAACTTCAAAACGAGTACCGTATAAATAGTGCCTCCAAATATTTAAGGCAAAGACCACAACTGCTAGTTCCAAATCATGGGTCGGATAGTTAACTTCATGAGGACTCAATTGGCGTGAAGCATAAGCCACTACTCTTCCCTCCTGCATTAACACACACCCCAAGCCTTGCCCGCTTGCATCGCAATACACTTCAAATGGTCTCTTAGGGTCGGGCAAAATTAACACTGGAGCTGTTGTCAAACGCCTCTTCAACTCTTGGAAGCTTTGATCACATTTCTCATTCCAGACAAACTTCTCATTCTTATGAGTCAATTTAGTTATGGGCAGTGCCAATTTAGAAAATCCCTCAATGAATTTTCTATAATAGCCAGCCAACCCCAAGAAACTTCGAACTTCTGTTGGAGTTGTCGGTTGTTGCCACTCCATAACCGACTCCACTTTAATCGGATCCACTGCAACCCCGTCTTTAGAAATCACGTGCCCTAAGAACTGCACTTTTTCTAACCAAAATTCACATTTCGACAATTTGGCGAACAATTTCCTATCCCTCAGGATATGCAACACAATTCTCAAGTGCTTCTCATGCTCCTCCTTATTCCTTGAATACACTAGGATATCATCAATGAACACAACCATGAACTGATCTAAGTAATCATGGAATATACGATTCATATAGTCCATGAAGATAGCCGGAGCATTAGTCACTCCAAATGGCATGACTAAATACTCATAATGCCCATACCGAGTCCGAAACGCAGTCTTTGGGATATCTTCCTCCTTAACTCGGATTTGATGATACCCCGATCGCAAATCTATCTTCGAAAATACCGTCGCTCCCCTCAATTGATCAATCAAATCATCTATCCTTGGTAAAGGATATTTGTTCTTGATAGTGACCTTGTTTAGCTGCCGGTAGTCTACACACATCCTCATACTTCCATCCTTCTTTTTAACCAATAAGACCGGCGCTCCCCATGGTGATGCGCTTGGGCGAACAAATTGTTTGCTTAAAAGATCCTGCACTTGTGCCTTCACCTCTGCTAGTTCTACTGGAGACATCCTATAGGGTGCAATCGACACTGGATTCGCCCTAGGCACCAAGTCAATAATGAATTCCACTTCTCTCTCAGGTGGTAATTCACAAATGTCATCAGAAAAAACTTCTGGAAATTCTGACACCACCGATATACTGCTAACTTCAGCGACCTCTTCCACATTCATGGAGAAAAACACCATGTAAGTTCGAACATCCTTTGCTCCATCGCTGACCGCATTCTCTTTCAATGGTTCATTTGTAACTACATTTCCACCAAATACTAGCATCTTCTCTTTGCAGTCTAGAAAGATATGGTTAGTAGATAACCAATCCATCCCCAAGATCACATCTAGATGAGATAAAGGTAGGCAAATCAAATCCGCTATAAAAGATCGACCCTCAACAATTATAGGACACTTCAAACACACTGGTTACATGCTCGTTAGTCGGAGTAGACACCACCATATCATATGGTAACTCCGTCGCACATAACCCCAACCTCTCCACACATGCATGAGATATGAACGAATGCATGGCACCCGAATCATAGAGTACATCTAGTAGTTTATCAGCAATCAAACACTTACCCTGTATCAAATCGTTGGAGGCAGCAGCTTCTGATCCATTCATAGCAAATACCCGGGAGGGTACCTTTGGTCTTCCACCACTAGGGTTGTTGTTGTTGCTAACATTACCGCTCCTTGTGGAATTAGTGGGTCCACGATTGACGGTGTTGGAATTGGCAGTTACCGTCGGTCTCCCAGTCACCCTACATTCTCGTGCATAATGGCCTACCTTGCCACAAACATAACAACGGTTCTCCTGTGTCTGCTGGAGTTGTGGGCAATTCCTCCTAAGATGCGGTCCTCCACACTGAAAACACTGTACCCCGGTCCCCCTTGACTGGCTCATGTTGGACGTAGCCATAGGTTGTTTCCCCTTGTTGCCAGAATATGGCTTCATCCTCTTACTACTGTTTCCTCTAAAAGGATGGCTTCTCTGTGGTCCTCCAAAGCCTCTAGCTTGCCTCTCCTTCATCTTGTCCTCAAATATTCTGCACTTTGTCACTAGTTGATTGAAATCCGTGATCTGCATATAGCTAACTGCCTGTTGAATCTCCAATCGAAGCCCATTCTCAAACTGAGCACATAAGTCTTCTTCGTTCCGAGCCACTTGGTATTGAGGCCAATACTGTAGAAGTTCATTAAATTTGGCCGTGTATTCCCCAACGGACATGTTTCCCTGCTTCAAATCCAGAAATTCCCTCGCCTTTCGCTTCCTGAGATCTCGTGGAAAATAATTTTCTAGGAATTTGTCCTTGAAGGCATTCCAAGGAATCACGCCTCCAGGTGCAGCAAATGTAGGCTTCATGAACTTCCACCAATTCTCAGCTTCTCCTTGGAGCATGAATGTCGAATAAGGGACCTTATGCTCCTCGAGGCAACCCATCGCCTCGAAAATCTTCTCAGTCTCAGCTAACCACAACCTAGCACCTTCTGGATCATAGTCCCCATTGAACTTCGGCGGGTGGTTCTTACGGAAAGCCATGAGTCCTCGATACTCTGCCGGTTCCACATCACGTTCCTGCACTAGAGTTTCCAGCACAACTGTGATGCGGTCTAGGACATCACGGTTCTGATCCCTACCACGTCTTGCCATACCTAACCTGTAGGGAAGCTATTAGTATCCAAGAAATTCTACTGAGAGAGTGTACCGCACAGGCTATGACAGTTACAACAATATCCTTCTCTCTATACATATATATATATACACACAACAATTCTACTGAATCAATAACACATTCCTGCTCAAGACAAGAAAGTAGAAATACACACAATTTGTGACTTAACGTCACTCCTCGAAACCTACTTCCAAGTTTCGGAGATACACAGTAAGACCATGAACAGGTTTACTAGAATCAAACTTTTGCTCTGATACCACCAATTGTGGTGTCTCTAAATAATGACTGGTTTAATAGTAATGATTTAAATAGCAAAAACCATGGGAAATTTTTTTTTCTTTTTCTTTTTCATTTCTCTCTCTTTTTCACAGTAATTAAGTTCAGAAGGAAAATTATCACTATAGAGTCCTGAATGGCCTGTTCACAACTCTATTCAGAGTCATTTCTTTCTGATCACTCATAACCTCTAAACTATTTTGCTCTTTCAAAAAGAAAAGTATGCCAGCCATTACTTTAGGTCGTCACGTAAAAATAATAAAATAAAATGTGGTCGGTGAACTCTCTTTCAAATAAAGTTTGTTAACACTTTCTTTTCAAATAACAAGATTAAACATAATTACATTCGTCATCTAAAACTGTCCAAAATATGGGAGTTTGCAAAATACATAGTGACATCCAGAGCAAAGGTATCCACTGCGGTGGCTTCAGCCACATATATACAATCATCAAAATTCCTATACAATAGGTCTACCCGTCCAAAAATCAAAAGAGTAAACCTAATAGTCTGTACTAGATACACCCACCCCCCAAAAGTATATAAACCTAGTCTAAGGAGCCGTCTGCTATGATGAAGAGTCTCCACTAGTCACTATCCCTCTAGGGCCGCTCTCCTCCGTAGAGTCTGCCTTAGATGCTGACATGACGTCCTCTGGAGAATCCACATCAGGTAGTGGGTCCTCATCACCCTCTGGAAAGTCAAGAGCATCCACAACAGGCTCGGGAGGTAACTCCTCTGGGTCCTCCTCAGGGTCTTCTTCAGATGACAACACCTCTATCACTTGGACTGGCTCCACTAGTCGATATGGATTAGGTGTAGGTAGTATCCACTCCACAGTTCGCTGAAGCGTGCGTGCGGGTTCCTCTGGATGTACCAATGAAGTAGTTGTGAGTCGAATCGTGCCACAGAATCGGCACCTCACATTGCCTTCGAGGGTCTCCCAAACTCCCTCTAGGCACTCCATCTCCACTCGGTCATGGATTAATTGCGCTGCCATCGCGATCTACAAGAAATAAAAGAAAGGGGGTAGACTCTTTCACGAGAAATCTAACTACGGGTAACAACATAATGCGTCCCATAACCGCTACATGTAGTTAAAAGGTATGCCTCAAGGGTTTCTCTGGTAATCGATTACACAGCATTGGTAATCGATTACCAGAGGCCAAACTCGAGTTACAACGCTTCAGAACATGGAAACCTGCAATATACACAGTGTAATCAATTACACATAACTGGTAATTGATTACCAGTGGCCTGTTACTCTGTGTAATCGATTACACAACATTGGTAATCGATTACCAGAAGCCACCTCAACATCCTATCTCCATTTCTAAGCCTGGTAATCGATTACACCCCTTGGTAACCAATTACCAGAGGCCATCTCAACTTCCTGTCTCCATTTTTAAGCCTTGTAATCGATTACACACCGCTAGTAATCGATTACCAGAGGCCATCTTAACTTCCTGTCTTCATTTCTAAGCCTTGTAATCGATTACACACCCTTAGTAATCGATTACCAGAGGCCATATTCGAGATATCATTCAAGATCCATAGTTGGCCTGCCACCACACAAGCCTCCTTGCTTTGTGGTCTTTGTTCTTTTATTGGTTGACTACCAGGAGCTCGCCTGTTTAGGTACGTCACAGGTTCTCACTGACTGACTATGTCCGGGTTGGGTCGGGATTGTTCAAGCTTGGTTTTGGGCAATAGCACCCCACCTGACATCCCCAAGGTCTCCTGACCCCCGTGACATATCTCCAGGTACCACTCTGTGGTCAACGAATAAAAGTAGGAAGACTGACTCTTCCACACTTTCTCACTTCAAGCTTGTAGGATTATAGGGTACCCATCATATGTGGTACTAGGTGATGATCGAGCGATGGTGCAAATCAACTCTCCCACATTCACAAATCAAACATGAAACCACCATCCCCAGTTGCCCACCTTCAACTGAGCTCACGTACCCCCACGTAGCCCTTATCCTCGTTCCTCTCAGCACCGGGTCCCCATCAACCCCTCCAAGCTTCCACAACATCCAAGCAATTCAATATCCAAACATCATGAACTATCCTAAACCAAGAAAACAAGGCAGAGGCAAAAAACTCTTCCCAAAACACATCCCAACACCACAGCTTTCCCTACTTAAATACCCTAGTAACATTCTCTTTGTTCCAATTTGTTAACCGTTGGATCGACTCGAAAATTTTACTGGAGGTCTCTAGTACATAAGTCTACATGTTGACCGTTGGGATCTGCTAAAAACGTCCAGAACCCAATATGTACTACCTTTCCCATAACCAGCAATGCATAAGCATTTTCTGCACAAGCACAAAATTCTGCTGCACATTTCAACATCAATTTTCTGCATAATAGTGCAGATTTTCGAAATCCGTCTTGCCTTCATCCAATTTTTCTCAAATTGGATCCTACAAGTCCTAAATCATGTATAAATCATATCTAAACCAAAGACAAGCTTCAAAACAAAGCAATTCAAAATCTAGGTGTCTAAAACCCCTTAATTTAGTGGATTTTCAAGGTTTGAAAAAGTGAAAATGAGAATGGGGTAATTTTGGAGCAAAATCTCATCTCAAACAAGTCTATAACATTAATCTAAACTTGCTCAAACTTGTTTTACGACGAAAACTCCACCGAATCAAAATTTGACCCCTCAACACCCAATTTACCCTAGAAATGGCTCTTGCTTTCACTTTGGTCACTCATTTTCCTCATTTGCTCAGCCCAAGCTTTCCCACAAGTCCTAAATGACATTTTAAACTAGGATTAACTCACTTTAGACTCCCATTTACACTAACCCCAAATTTAGCTTCTCTAACCCTCAAAATCTCACACTTTTCTACCTACAACATTGTCATTCTCACATTTAACCCTAAGTTAACTGTCCCCTTCATCTCTACCAGTTTTCCATCAGCAATTTCAGCACACAAACATTACAAAGCATCATCATAAAACCCTAAAATAGAATGGGTAATTTTGGCTCACATCAACATGACAAGTTTAGCATGCTTTCAACAAATTCCTTCACAAATAACTACCATAATGCATAAACTTAGTAGAACTACCCATCATATCTCCCAAAAACCCAATACCCACGAAAATCATGTGAGAAGAAGTCTACCCAAACCTGAAATTTGAAGTCCCACAACGTAGAGGTGCGCTTCACGACTCTAAATATGGCTTCCTTTTGCAATTTGGAGTAGAAATGGTGAGCAAAGTTTGGAGCTTTAATGGAGGCTTCAATGGTGGATGAGAAGGGGAGAAGAAAAGAAACGTGAGAATGAGGGAAAAACTTCTGAATTTTTTTTGGCTGAGTGAGGAGAGAGAACATGGCTTTTTGTAAGAAAGAATGATTTCCTTTTCCTATTATTTTATTTTCTAAAGCACTTGCCACTTGTCCCATTTTGAGTGGAACAAAAAGGGCCCACTTTTGCTCTTGATATGACTCATACTCAGCCACAAGAAGAGAAAAAATCTGACCTTTTGAAATGCTAAAATCCTGCCTCGGTTTGCGTGTCATTTCTCTGGTTCCAGTCCCTCGCCTTTCTCTGCACCTGTGGGGCCCGTTTTCGAAAGTAAGCAATATACATCAAAACGCTCAGAATGAAACCCCGAGCGTGGTTCAGAAGGTTGGTTTTGTTAAATTTTAAGTTGCACGCAAAACGATAATTTTTAGACTAATTAATTGAGAATTTATCTATAACATTCCATTTATGGATTTCTCTTCGTTAATTAGTCTAACCCGCGTATCTTTCCCCATTATACCTACTCCTACCAGGAGTGTATATATATATATATATATATATATATACACTGAATAATACTTATATATATAATTATTCTAAATGCATCGTTTACAAAATTCCGGGTGGAAATTTCCAAGATGTCACAACTATGATAAGATCATTTGTGAAACAAAAGTGTGAAGACATAAAATAGACATTCATTAACGTTCAAATAAAAAAGGTTGAAGCCATACAAGTAGAAGTTAAAGCCGATCATGGCAATAATAAAACAACAAAAGACCAAGCGACCTTACACAAAATAACCTAAAAATACAAACTTATGATTCCACATCCCCATCTTGACCACCAAGGTCCTCCTCATCCTCATCCTTATCTCCAACATCTCCGGCATGAAAATCCCTAGGAGGAGTTGTCAAATGCTCCAAAATCGGCTCCCCATCCTCCAGAATGTCATCAATAAGGACAAGTTATCCTCGGTATTGTTAGAGATAGGGGGAGCAACATGAAAAACAAGCTATGAAGAGTTTTGACTTTTACATGCCCAACTTCTTATTGAGGGAGTTTGTATTGATTGTTGCTTTGTAGTCTCAATCATCTATGTGAACATCATGCATCATCATATAGAAGTAGGAAGATAGTTTCTTAGGTAAGAAACATCTTCAGTGCATAACTCTCTGTTTAATCGATTACCTCCATTTGTAATTGATTACCCAAGTCTTTTGAGAAGCTTGCAGGGAGATCTTCATTTTGGTTTAATCGATTAACCTACATCTGTAATTGATTATATAATTCTTTTTGAGACCATGTCTGTTTTCTTGGGTCTCTAGTTTAATTGATTACAAGGATATTGTAATCGATTATATTGTTCTTGAATGCTTTCTAGGTTTGGGTAAGAACACTCTAATCGATTAAAATGAGAATCTAATTGATTAATCTCTCAAGATAATCGATTACTTTGTTAATTTAATCAATTACATGTAGTTATAATATTTTTCTCTATATATACCCACCTTGTGCTCTCACTTTCAAGCACTTAAAAAATACATTTTTGAATGAGCTTTTACAACTCAAGACTTCAGTTTTCATTTCTTGAAGCTTTCAAAGGAAAAAGTGAGTTGTAAACACATTGGAGATCAAGAGAGGTCCATTTAATCAAGTCTTTTGTTATTGCATTTGAATGTAAAGGTTGTATCTTTCCTTAACCCTGCTTCATATGGTTTTTACATATGTGTGCTGCATGTGCATGAGTTTTTACTACATGCTAGAATAGATGTTTCTAGTTTGAAGCTAAGGGTAGGTTTCTCATAGGGTTAGATTCACAAAGGACCCTAGGGTTGGGTGCCTAAGTTTCATTTTCTAGGTAGAATTTTAAATTTCTTGTGATTGCTTGTAAAACTCACATTGCATAGTGAAAATCTAATTCAGGTTGAATTAGACAATTGGAGTAGCTTCTTTAGAAATAGAGAATGAACCAATATAAATCTTGTTGTCTATCTTCTCTTAACTCTCATATCTCTCTATTGCATTATTTATCAATTTGTTGTGTTTAAAGTTTTTCAAATTAATATACTTTAACAAAATGATATTGTGTTCAGGTGATTGATTCAATATTGGTTTTACTAGAAAGTTTGTGATGTTGGATCGAGTGGCCTCAAAATAATTAAGAAAGGGGGTTGAATTAATTATTTCTAAACCTTTACTAATTAAAAATTACTCTTCTAAGGCTTTTACTAAATTGTTAAGAGAATGAGGAGTAGAAGAGAAACTTAACAGAAAGTAAAAGCGGAAATTAAATGCACAGCGGAAAGTAAAAAAGTAGGGAAGAAAGAAACAAACACACATGAGTTTTTATACTGGTTTGGCAACAACCCGTGCCTACATCCAGTCCCCAAGCGACCTGCGGTCCTTGAGATTTCTTTCAACCTTGTAAAAATCCTTTTACAAGGAAAGATCCACAAGGGATGTACCCTCCCTTGTTCTCTTTGAACCTAGTGGATGTACCCTCCACTAGAACTGATCCACAAGAGATGTACCCTCTCTTGTTCTCAGTCAAACCCAAGTAGATGTACCCTCTACTTGTACTACAAAGGATGTACCCTCCAATGTGTTAAGACAAAGATCTCAGGCTGTTACACCTTTGATACTTTGTGAATGGGGATACAAAAGAATTCTTAGGCGGTTAGTCCTTTGAACACTTTTTTATTAGGGAATGGGAAGAATCAAAAGAATTCTCAGACTGTGTCTTATTGAATTCTTTGACAAGGGAGAAGGGAGACACAAAAGAATTCAGGCGGTTAGTCCTTTGTTCTTTTGGAAAAGGGAGAAGAGAGACACAAAAAGAATTCAGGCGGTTAGTCCTTGGCGAATTCTTTTTCGCAAAAGGAGAAGATAATGAAAAGATGAATAACACAAGTTTTCAAGGTTTAGAAAACCAGAAAACTTCAGAAAGCTTTTGGTACAAAGAAGAAGAAGAAGTTCAAAGAGATTCAAAGCTTGTAAAGGATTGATCAAATGAATGTGAAAAGTATGTTGAAAAGCAAATCAAAGCCTTGCTTTTATAGACTCCTCATGTCTGGCCAAGAAGACCTTTTATTAGAGTTATAACTTTTAGAAAAAACTTAAAACCAATTTGAAAAAGTCAAAACCTTTTTGAAGAGTTACATCTTTTGATTTATTCAGAAACAAACACTGGTAATCGATTACCAAATTAGTGTAATCGATTACACAAAGCTTTTGTGTGAAAGGATGTGACTCTTCACATTTGAATTTGAATTTCAACGTTCAAAGGCACTGATAATCGATTACCAAAACATTGTAATCGATTACAGCTTTTTGAAAATAATTGGAACGTTGTAAATTTAATTTGAATTTTTTTTAAAACAATTTTGCTACTGGTAATCGATTACAACAATCTGGTAATCGATTACCAGAGAGTAATAACTCTTTGGTAAAAGGTTTTGCCAAAAACTCATGTGCTATTCAAAGTTTTGAAAAACTTTTTAATACTTATCTTGATTGAGTCTTCTCTTCATTCTTGAATCTTTATCTTGAATCTTGAGATCTTGAACCTTGAATCTTGATTCCTATCTCTAGACTTTCTTCTCGAGTCTTGAATTCTTCTTGATTCTTATCTTGAACTCTTGAATTGTTCTTGATTGATCTTTGATTTACTTGAGTTGTTCTTTGATTGATCTTTGAGTCACTTGAGTTGTTCTTTGATTGATCTTTGAGCTTTTTGTCATCACCTTTGTCATCATCTTTTGTTATCATCATTGTTATCATCAAAACACCTTTGAATCACCTTTGATTCACCATGAAGCTTTGCTTCTACATGTGATACGATCCTTGTGAAGCAAAAGTTTTTAAAACTCTATTTTTTCTTTCGATTTGATCTCAAAACCAATTCACCTCCCTCTTGGTTTGGTGGGTCCTATCTTCTTTTTCAATTGGTATCAAAGGTATGCTTGAAAGTTGCTCAAGATCACAGTTTCTCAAACATGGGCTCTAAACAAATCACTTTCAAAAAGAGTGTTTCTCTCAATCGACCGCCATTGTTTAAGGCAGCGCATTTTTTTGTTTTGGCAGAAGAGAATGGAAATCTTTATTCAATCAATTGATCCCGATATATGGAATACTATTGTTAAAGGACCATTTATACCGACTAAAGAAGTCAATGGTGAATTGGTTCCTAAAGAATGGGATGAGATGAAATATGATGAAACAAGAAAAGTGCAAGATGATAAAAAAACTATAATCATTTTAACTTCTGGTTTATCTTCTGATAAATTCTTTCATATTGTGTTAGTCGTCTTATACGACTAACTTTTGTATAGAAAACATTTTCAAAAACTTGTATAGTTCCCCAATTTATGGTTATTTTGTAGTGATTTTGTAAATGAATCTTGTTTTATTGTTAAAGCTGTCTCTAGAATAGTTCCATTGGATTTAATGATGAAATCTATGCAATTTCAGGTGAAAAAGAGGGTAAGTCATGAAGTGCTAAAAGTGACAGTTGAGCTTAGCTCATAAGTTGGGCTATGCGCGAGCGCAGTTTCAGCGCGCTTAGCGCGACAGAAGAATCTGGCAAAGCATCAATATCAAGGCCGAGCGTTAAGCGCAATAGTTGTCTTCAGCCAAGCTCAGCGCAGGACTGGCGCTAAGCTCAAATCCACTTACTCGCGCTAAGCGCAAGGGTGGCGCTAAGCGCAATGTTGCAGATTCAGAGCCTATTTAAAGCCTGTCTTGTGCAGAATTAGGGTACACCCTGAAGCAGATGATTGGCACAGAATTCCAGAGCACACCACAGTGCCTATTTCGAGAATGGATCTCTGGAGGCAGCAAGAGGAGCTGCTTTTGCAGAGATACCTAGGTTTTGTAATCTCATTATTGTTAGGGGTTTTTCTGTAATGGCTGGCTAAACACCCTTGTTGGGGATTTCTAAAGAACAGTTGATGAAAATACTTTAATATCTAATTGATTATGTTTCGTGTGTTCAATGCTTCTTTCAGAGTTTAAATTCTGTATGCTCTTGGTCTGATCAACCATTTCTGTGCCTGGTTAGGTGACTTTAGCATTGGGAAATGTATTATTGCCTTAGAACTTGAATGAAGCAGAATTGAAACTTAGTCTTAAATGAGGGATTTGTGGATTAAGTTTTGGTTTTAAATATGCTGTTACAATAATGCTGTTTGGTCTAAGTCTAGTCCAACAAGAGGGATCTGAGGACAAAGCTTAGGCTAAATTAGTTTAAACTTTCGTAAGCTATTTAAGCTAAGTCTAGTCCAACAAGAGGAATCTGAGGACGAAACTTAGTTTAAGTTAGTTAAACCTAGGAGGGCTATCTAAATTAAGCCTAGTCCAACAAGAGGGATCTGAGGACGAAGCATGGATTGATTCAGTCTAACTAGGGATCGAGGTTTAGTAATTTAGGCTACAACATAGAACACAAAAGCATGATTGATTAGAGAAACATCTTTATATACATCAGCTGGTTTGTTAGAAAGACCCAACATCTTTACCTACTACTGTCAATCAATCTTACTTGCATTTTTACTGTTTTTAGCCTAGACTTAGTTTAATTCTGTTCTAAATCATCAATTATCAATGTTTCTTTCAACAATGCCTTATTTCTGAATTTAACCCTGTCTAAGACTAGTTTCCTGTGTTCAATACTCGGATTCATCTGTTTTAATTTTAAATACTTGACGATCCAATGCGTTTTCCAGCAAACCGGATTTCCCTTGAACATATTTGCATAAAGAAAAAGTGGACCAAAAAGAAACTGCAGGGGAAATCCAACATACTGCAAGGTGTAAAAGTGCAAAGGAAATATGGAAAATGCTTGAAGTCACTCATGAAGGCACTGCTGATGTAAGAAAAGCAAGAAAGTACACTCTTGTGTCCAAACATGAAGCTTTCCGAATGAAGAATGGTGAAACCATTTCAGAACTTCAAACAAGATTCATCCATATAGTTAATCACTTGCTTGGTCTCGAAAAAATGTTTGAAGATGATGAGCTAAACATCAAGATCCTCAACTATCTTACAAGAACTTGGGAACCAAATATCACAATGATCAAGGAATCCAAGGACTTGGCATCTATGTCGATGGAAGCTCTCTTCAAAAAATTGCTTGCGTATGAACATGAGTTGATTGAAAAATCTAACGTAGAAGATACAAAAAAGAAAAGGAAAAGGATTGCTCTCAAAGCTAGTTCCTTAAAGTGAGATCACAAAGAAAGCTTTAGTGATGATGAAGATACAGAGAATTTAAATTTAATGGTCAAGAAGTTTGGCAAATTCCTAAAAAGGTCCAAAGACAAAAAATTCTCTAAACCTTCAAAGAAGGTGAAAAACAACAACACCTTTGAATGAAGGAAGCAAGGCCACATCAAGTCGGATTGTCCTATCTACCTTAGAAAACAACCTGCTAAAAAGAAAGGGGAAAAAGGATAGAAAACCAAAAAGGCCTACATAACTTGGGAAGACAATGTGTTAGCATCCTCTGACTATTATAGTGAAGAAGAAGTTGCAAATCTATGCTTAATGACGGATTCAAAGGATGACTCATCAACCATTGAAGAAACTGAGGTAAATTATAAATTTGAGGAAGTTTTGGAAGCCTTTAATGAAATGCATGAGGAAGCGCAAAAGCTTGTTGTTTCAAACAATAAGTTGAGAAGCGATCTAAAATGGCATATCACTAAACTGGCTTCAACACAAAGTGAGCTTGATAAATTGAGGCAAGAAAATGAGAAACTTGTTTCAAGTTATAAAGCCACTGGTTGTGTTTATGCTTCTACTTCTCTTAACATGGATGATTACAAATCTATGCAAAATGAGTTTGAAAAGTTTAAAAAGGATCACTATGAAGAACATATGAAGTTGCAAATTGAGCTTTCTTATCTTAAAGATCTTTTGAGAAAAATGAATAAAGGAAAAAAGTAATCATAGTCACTTACTCAGTATGCAAAAGCATATTACCGATAATACAGGTTTGGGGTATAACAAACAAACTGACTTTTCCAAGAAAACCAAGTTTGCATCCTCCAAAAAGGTGAAACCAAACAAAGTCTCCAAAAAGTAAAACACAGTGCATCCTAAACCTAATGCAATGATTTGTCATTATTGCATGAAAATAAGGCACACATCCTATAAATTCTATGTTAGGAGATTTGATGTTCCTAGAGGTAAATGTGTTTGGATTCCTAATGAATTATCTGTGGAAATGAACCCCATTGGACCCAACCTCAATTGAGTACCACCTCTCTCTAATTGATTTTGTCTTGTAGGTGCGCCTAAAAGCAAGAAATTGACTATGGTACTTGGATAGTGGCTAGTCTAGGCCCATGACCGGTGACAAGTCCAGGCTTACTAACCTTGTGTTAAAGGAATATGGATATGTCACTTTTGGAGACAACAATAAGGGAAGAATTATGTGATAAAAAAATATTGGAAATCAGCACAAGACTCAAATAAAAAATGTATTGCATGTTGATGAACTTAACCACAACCTTTTGAGCATAAGTCAACTATGTGACAAAGGCTTCAAAATTGAATTCAACAAGAATTGTTGTCTTATTTGTGAAACAAAAACTAGTGAGGTTTTTCACATAGGTAAAAGAATAGGTAATATTTATATGCTTAATATTCAACATGCATCATTTCATGAGCTTAGTTGTTTGGTAAGTAAGATTGATGATTCTTGGCTATGGCACCGTAGGGTTAAACATGTAAACATGCATAATCTCAATCATCTAGTTAAAAAGGACTTAGTAATAGGTTTTCCAAAACTCAGGTTTGAGAAAAATATATTGTGTAAAGCATGTTAAAAGCAATAACAAGTTAAAAATTCTTTTCAAAGTAAAAATGTCATTTATACTATAGAACCCCTTGAACTACTACTTCTCATGGATTTATTTGGACCATCAAGAACCATGAGTTTAGGTGGCAACTACAATGGCCTAGTAATTGTTGATGATTATTCTAAGTACACTTGAACTTTGTTCTTGAGAACCAAAAATGATGCCTTCGATTCTTTTCGCAAACTTTCCAAGGTTATTAAAAATGAGAAAGGCCTTAATATTGTTTCAATTAGAAGTGATCATGGAGGTGAATTTCAAAATGAGTGTTTTGAAAAGTTTTGTGAAGAAAATTGAACTCACTACAATTTTTCAGCTGCAAGAACACCTCAACAAAATGGTGTTATGGAGGGGAAAAGCAAATCTCTTGAAGAAGTAGCTAGAACTCTTCTAAATGAAACAAATCTATCAAATATTTTTGGGCTGATGTTGTGGGTACTATTTGTTACTCTTAATAGACTTCTAATAAGACCTATTTTAAAGAAAACTCCTTATGAGCTTTACAAAGGAAGGAAACCAAATATCTCTCACTTAAGGTTTTTTGGATGTAAATGTTTTGTTTTAAATAATGGAAAGGAATATCTAGGAAAATTTGATGCAAAAGCTAATGAGGCAATCTTTCTTGGTTATTCATTACAAAGCAAGACATATAAAGTGTTTAATAGGAGAACATTGTGTGTGGAAGAATCTGTACATGTTGTCTGTCATGAATCTAACTCTCTTGTTCAAGAAAATTGATGTGTCATTATTTTCTCCTATTTCTTAACCCTTTTTGTCACCATTTTAATTACTGATTAGTCTTAATTGTCAAATTAATTATGCAGTTTTATGATTTGGGCCTATTGGACTAATTTTGTGTTTTTAATTTAATTTCAGGAGAATTATAAGCAATTGGGCTTGAATCCGGAATTGGGCTTGGACTTGAAGAGAGCAGACAATTTTATTTTATCAAATCTTATTTTATCCAGATTTTATCTCATCTAGATATTATTTCATCCAATCTTATCTTATCTTATCTAGATTTTATTTCATCTAGATTTTATTTTATCAAATCTTATCTTATCTTGTCCAGATTTTATTTTATTTATAGGCTTAGACTTAAAACAAATTTGTAAGCTTTGGGGCTGAGAACCTATATAACAGCACCAAGGTTTTAGTTTTAGGAGTTTTACGTTTTGGAGAGGAGAATAATTTTAGGTTTTGCAATTTCGGTTTTTACTGTTCATGCATACTATTCACGTAGCAATAAAATTTGTTTTCTGCTTCAATCTGCAATTTCGTTTTCTATTGATTAATGGAAGGCTAAGTCTCCAACGTTGTTTTCTCTTGAGGATCAAGCACAACTCTCTTTGAGGTTTTATTATTACTATTGAATTTTGATCAGTTTTTCCTTTTCACCATTTACTCTGTATTTGTTGCTATTAATCCATGCATGCTTAATGCTTGATTAATTGTCTCTGTGCTTAATTTACGTTCATGATTAATTGGTGTATGTGTTGCTTAATCACATAATGACATTCTAATGTTAAATTTTGCTTAGTAATTTAATTTAGGGTTGGATTAAGTGGTTGAACTGATTAATGATAAATTCTCAAAACCTAGGATAAGAGACTTGCTTGTGAATCAAGGGGAAACAACATGTTTTAATTCTGTTATTTTCTAATTCAAAGTTGCTCGCTGTTTAAATTACAAAAACAAACAACCTCCCCAATTCGTTACTGTTTTATTACTATCTGTTATGAACGTTTGGTTGACCATTGCTCGTTGGGAGACGACCTAGGATCACTTCCTAGATATTGCATTTTTAATGTTTATTTGATTCGGGTACAACCTCGATAAAAAAATGCTTTGGAAGATAAAGATTCAAGTTTTTAGGATAAGCACACTGCACTTGAAGATGAATCCAAGGTTAAGGATCTTGAACAAAGCAAGGAAATCATTGCCACACCTCCTAAAGACCTCCCAAAAGAATGGAGAACTCAAAGAGATATTTCCTTGGATAACATCATAGGTTAAATATTTAAGGGAGTATCCATTTGCTCGACTTAGAATTTTATGCAATAACATGACTTTTGTTTTTCAAATTGAACCTAGAAACATAGATGAAGCATTGCATGATGAACATTGGTTCTTGGCTATGCATGATGAATTAAATCAGTTTAAAAGGAATGAAGTGTAGGATTTAGTCCCTAAACTTGTCTTTCACAAGCCAATCGGAACCAAATGGGTTTTTTAAAACAAGCTCGATGAATCAGGAATTATAGTTAGGAACAAGGCCAAATTGGTTGCTAAAGTATATAACTAAGTGGAAGGCATTGACTATGATGAGACCTATGCTCCGTTTGCAAGGTTGGAAGCTATTAGGTTGTTCCTTACTTTTGCTTGTATAATGAATTTCAAGTTATATCAAATGGATGTGAAAAGTGTTTTTCTCAATGATACATTGAAGAAGAGATATATGTGGAGCAGCCTCCAAGTTTTGTGGACTTTGAACATCCTAATCATTTTTACAAGTTTAAAGAGGCACTATATGGTTTAAAACAAGCACCAAAATATTGGTATGAAAGATTGAGGAATTTCTTAATTGGGCAATCTTTTATTAGAGGCCAAGTTGACAATGTTGGATCAAGTGGCCTCGGAATAATTAAGAAGGAGGGTTGAATTAATTATTAATGAACCTTTACTAATTAAAAAAAAAACTTATCCTTCTTAATGTTACTAGATTCAATTAGGCTTTTACTACAAAGTTAAGAAAGTAAAGAATGGAAAATAGAAACTTAACCAAAAGTAAAAGCGATAATTAAAGTGCACAGCGGAAATTAAAAGTGTAGGGAAGAAGAAGACAAACACAAGAATTTATACTGGTTCGGCAATAACCCGTGCCTACATCCAGTCCCCAAGCGACCTGCGGTCCTTGAGATTTCTTTTCAACCTTGTAAAAACCGTTACAAGCAAAGATCCATAAGGGATGTACCCTCCCATGTTCTCTTTGAACAACCAAGTGGATGTACCCTCCACTTGAATTGATCCACAAGAGATGTACCCTCTCTTGTTCTCAGTTACAACAACCCAAGTAGATGTACCCTCTACTTGTACCACAAAGGATGTACCCTTCAATGTGTTAAGACAAAGTTCTCAGGCGGTTAGTCCTTTGAAACTTTGTGAAGGGGAAGCAAAAGATATCTTAGGCGGTTAGTCCTTTGAAATCTTTTGTTTAAGGGAAAGGGAAGAATCAAAAGAATTATCAGACTGTGTCGTTTTGAATTCTTTGAAAAGGGAGAAGGGAGACACAAAAGAATTCAAGCGGTTAGTCCTTCGTTCTTTTGGAAAAGGGAGAAGGGAGACACAAAAAGAATTCATGCGATTAGTCCTTGGCGAATTCTTTTTGGCAAAGGGAGAAGAGAATGAAAAGATATAACACACTTTTGTTTTCTATGAAAGAATAAAGTTTGGAAACCAGAAAAATCATAAAGCTTTTGGCAAAGGAAGAAGAAGAAGAAGAAGTTCAAAAAGATGTTCAAAGAGATTCAAAGGTTGTAAAAGAATATATGAAAAGTTATTGAAATGCAAGTCAAGGTCTTGCTTTTATAGACTCTTCATGTCTGGTCAAGAAAAACCATTGGAAGAGTTATAACCTTGAGAAAAACCTGAAAACCATTGGAAAAGTTACATCTCTTGATTTTTATTCAAAACTTGTCACTGGTAATCGATTACCAAAACCATGTAATCGATTACACAAAGCATTTTGTGAAAAGATGTGACTCTTCACAATTGAATTTGAATTTGAACATTCAGATACACTGGTAATCGATTACCAATATATTGTAATCGATTACACCATTTAAAAATCAATTGGAACGTTGCAAATTCAGTTAAAAACTTTTGAAATCAAACTTTGCCACTGGTAATCGATTATAGGAAACTGGTAATCGATTACCAGAGAGTAAAAACTCTGGTAACTTAGAAAATTTTGAGAAAAACTCTTTTGAAAAACAAAATTGTGCTATATTTGTTTTTGAAAAATCTTTTCAATACTTCCCTTGTGAAGTCTTCTTGATTTCTTCTCTTGAATCTTGAATTCATCTTTTCTTGAATCTTGAAATCAAACTTCTCTTGAATCTTGAATCTTCTTGATTTCTTTTCATGAAACTTGAAATTAATTTTGATCTTGAACTTGTTGACTCAATCTTGAAATTATTCTCTTGAGCTTTTTGTCATCATCTTTGTCATCATCAAAACTACTTGAATCAACTTGATTCATCATCATGAAGCTTGCTTCTACAGACAAAACATTGTTTATCAAGAGATCAAACAATGAGTTGTTGCTTGTGCAAATTTATGTTGATGACATAGTTTTTGGGGCTACTAATGAAGCTTTGTGCAAGGAATTTTCTAGTTCTATGCAGGAAGAGTTTGAGATTTATATGATGAAAGAATTGATTGAGTTTCTTCCTTGTACTTCAAGTTACACAAATGAAGCATGGAACCTTCCTATGCCAAACAAAGTACTGTGCAGAACTGATTAAGAAATTTAACATGGAAAAGTGCAAAGAAGCATCGACACCAATGACACCAATGGCAATATCCACTTTCCTTTCTTTTTCATCATCTGTTTGAACTTTTTGGACATGAGAGCTACTTCATCATCTGTGGTTCCATCATAGTTGCTTGATCCATCAGATTTGGGCATCAAAACTTTGAGAGTTTTGGATATGCTCTTTTTTTCTTCACTTCAGAGGTTTACTTCTTCAGATTTAAGAGCAACAAAATTCTTCATTTGTAGATGATCTTTGTTTTTAAGGTGGACCTCATGAACTCTAAGAATGCCAAGTAGGCCATCCTAAACAAGATTCTTTAGGTCTTTTGCTTCTTGAATGGCTGTGGTCTTTGGCTCCCATACCTTGGGAAAGTTGTCCAACACCTTCAAATTTATCTAAGCCTTGGAATATGATTGTCCAAGAGCTTCCAGATTGTTTATAAGAACTTGAAGTCTTCAAAACATGTCATCCAAGACTCTCCTTCTTTAATGGCAAAGCTTTCATAGTTTTTGGCCAAAGTTGCAGCTTTTCTTAATCTGACACCTTTTGTGCTTTCATTGTTTATGCCTAATGAGTCCTATATTTCTTTTGTAGTTTTTAGTCTGCAAATCTTGTTACACTCATTTTTGGATAAGGCACATGTTAGAATGTATTTGGCTTATGTTAAGCTCCATATTAGCTAGATCAGCATTTGCCTATTCAGCTTCTAGTCTGGGAATAGGAATATCCCCATTTGTGATATGAGCCAAATTTTGTATTGAGTGGACTTGATGTACATCTCCATTTTGTCCTTCTAGTAGAGATAGTCCTTTCTAGTTAAGCCTAATGGCCTTGTGAGAGTTGATCCTTCAGCAATGAATTGGTCGTTGTTATATGCCATTTGGATTGTTTCCTCTAGACACTACTAGGTGTTCAACCCTTAGAGGCCGAACTCTAATACCAAACTGTAAAGACAAATATCACAAGAAGGGGGGTTGAATTGTGTTTTTAGAAATCTTTAAAACCTTTTTAAACAAAAACAAATATTTCGTCTGATAACACTTTGTAGAAAAAAATAGAGGATTTTTCTAAAAACTTACCAGACAATGTAAACACAATTTTAGAAAACACAAATTAAAAATAGATTCACACCCTTCGGTTAGTATAGAACTTTAAAGGTCAGACACAAGATGTTTTATACTGGTTTGTCTCTACCACTGAGACTAAATCTAGTTCTTGGCAAAAACACCATGTTCCACTAAATTCACACAAGTTACAAATATTGTTCACTGTCACGTCTGGCTCGTACACAGTCAAGCTCTACACCAAACTTGACAAAAACCCAATATTCTTTGTCCTACCAAGCCACTAATGGCTTTAAACAAATCAAAGGATTTGTTGATTGAGGTTGCTCACTGACTAAGCTATGAACATCTTACAAATGGTTATACAATCAACTTTTTAGTCTTTTCTCTCAATGTGTCCAAGGTGTTTTGAGAGCTTTTAAACTTTACAACAATAAACAAAAATATTTTTACAAAAATAATGAAAGGATAATAACGCGTAAGATTCATGTCTTGTTTTTCAAAGCTTCTGGTATTTATAGCCTTCATCTTCAAGTTTCCATTGTTGCTCAATGGTTGGATTCTTCACTTGATCTTCATCTGATGTAAGTTGTTGTTGCATTAAATGA
Source organism: Glycine soja (assembly GCF_004193775.1). Taxonomy (NCBI): domain Eukaryota; kingdom Viridiplantae; phylum Streptophyta; class Magnoliopsida; order Fabales; family Fabaceae; genus Glycine; species Glycine soja. The sequence continues at coordinate 21,385,855 of NC_041020.1, read as the reverse complement.
ACGTTCCTTCTTCATGCGTAGAGTCCACTCTCATGGGTTGGTGTGTCGAGTACTTCAGCAGAAAGTCATTTTACATTCATCAAAGTAGGTCTGCACAACATAGTGCTCATCTTTTGATGATGATCAACACTTTAAAATCTTGAATTTCATGTATTCTTCATAGGACTTTGTTAGATCCTAAGAGTTTGGCTATGCAAATAAAATCTTAGACATAGAGAAATAAATGATCTTCTTAAATGCTTCTCCTATAAGCCTTATCAGCTTATTGTTTAAGCTTGCTATTGTTTGGAACATCAGACGCACAATAACAGACTATGATCAGATGAAGCATTAGACGATGCTTTTACCATTTTTATTTATTTTCATCTTATCAAAATAATTAGGAGTCCTGATTCATCTCAAATTAATTTAACTTTTGACTTAATAGTTCTTATTCCCTTTGGCTTTTTCCCAGCTAAAGGAAAAACATCAGCTGGAGCATCTCGTGAATTAGGTGTTTGGTTTAGGGGAGGGGTAGGAATGAAGTTGTCAACCATTGGGGTGGTTCCAATGAGCGAGGCGGAAAACATTCATATTAACACCAACCTAAGCCATAACTCTTGCAAAAATATTGCAAGTTGTAAATCAACAAGTTGGAGCAAGGAATTGACAAACACTTAAAAGAAAAACAATTAACCCTCAGGATCCAAAACAAGATTTGGAGGTTTAAGAAGAGATACTAGAGGCCGAGCAGGGAGTCACCGAGTGAGTATCTTGAGGAATTCATGGTCTCAACGTTCTTCCTCGTTAATAAGCTCTTTCAGATACTTGTCATAGCGGTGAGGATATTGTTGCCAGTAGAAGTGGACAAGGGTTTCCTAGTCGAGTCCAAAAAGAAATACCTTTCAGTAATCAACCTTATTGCCACCTTAAAGTACCTGTTCTTGATGTTCTTGTAAGAAGTTAAAGTACGAAAGAGAGACACTTCAGGATCTAAACGAAGGACACTCAGCAAGCCTTATCTTGAAGGGAACAACAAAAATAATGAAGGAACAACCCCGATGTCGGGTTCACATAACTATACAAGCAAAGGGTCCAGAAAACTTGTATGGCTGACCACCCATTTAGATGAAGTTAGTGATGTAGCTCCATGTGGAGCTTGTAGGCCTTGGATCTTCTTCAACAATGGAGTCCGTTGCTTCTTGAAAATCAATGGCAGCGGAATGGAGATGGTAGAAAGATGACTGGAGACGCCACTTCAAGGAGAAGATGAGTCAAGAAGAAGCTCACCACCATAGGAAGCCATGGATAAGAGCTTGAAGGTAGGAGAAGATGAGTGGAGGGAGAGGGAGAGAAGGAGCAGCAAATTTTGTGCCTCAAATGAGGTTTGAACTTTGAAGTGTAATTCTCAAATGATAAAAGTTGAAAAAATGCACACACATGGCCGGACTATTTATAGCCTAAGTGTCATACAAAAATTGGGGGAAATTTTGAATTTCTATTCAAATTTTACTTGAATTTGAAATTGAATTTGTGGAGCCAAAATTTCACTAATTATGATTAGTGAATTTTAGCTATGGTTAAGCCTACTAATCCAAGACCAAGTCCAAGATTCTCCACTAAGTGTGCTTAGGTGTCATGAGACATGTAAAACATGAAGGACAAGCACAAAGTGTGACTATATGATGTGGCAATGGGGTGTAGCAAGCAAATGCTCACCTCCCTCTCTAAAATTTAATTGGATTGAGTTTCTCCCAATTCAATTAAATTTATTTTCCAACACACATATCAAATATTCACTCAATGCATATGAAATTACAAAACTACCCCTAATACAAAAACTAGTATAGGTGCCCTAAAATACAAGGGCTGAAAAATCCTACATTCCTAGGGTACCCTACCTACATTATGGAGCCCTTGTCTAAGCCTTTGGAGCTTGTACATAAGCTCCCTTTCATAGTAGGAGGGAATGTGCCTCTTCCTAAGGGCACTCTTAAGATCATTCCAATACTCTACCGGAGGATCCCCGTGCATCCTTCATTCCCTAACAAGGAAAGTCCACCAATAGAAGGCATACCCTTGAAAGCTAAGGGTAGCCAATGGAATTTTTCTCTCTTCGCTAATATGATGGCAAACAAAGAGTTGTTTAACCTTCATTTCCCAATCTAAGTAGGCCTCAACATTATCTTTTCTATGGAAATATGGGAGGCTAATGTTAACCTCTTGAGGCCTTCTATCCTTTTCTTTTCTTTAGGAATCATGTTTAGTATGTGAACTATGGCACCCTCTATAATAGTTGCTAAGTTCTTCACTTAAACTCTTGCAAGAGTCAATACTACTATAGGAGACATGTTTTTCTCTTTTCATTTCTTTCATTATATTTCTTCTTTCTTCCCCTCATATTTGTTCTCTCTCATCTTGATTTATTTCTACCCTCTCTTTTCCCTTTTCTTTTCTTTCTAGTTTTTCTTTCCATAACTTGAGGGAACTCAACTCATCTAAGATTCTAGATAGAGGATCCTTATGACTAGTACCCTCACCATTCACACTAGATGAATGATGACTCATGTTGGTTCCTAAGTTGTGGTTCTTTTCTTGTTGGGGGTTTGTAAAAGGTAAAAGCTAGGGTTAAAAAAGAACTCAAGATAAGTGTGATAAGCAAGAAGAAAGATTATGTAATTACAAGATAAACTAGGCATGACTAGTAAAGAAAATAAGCTATGAAAGTAAGCAAGAAATTAAAGTGCAAGAAATGTAAACTAGGTGAATCATAAGAGTGTTTGGATGACCATATTTAAGGTTCCCAACAAAACACTCACTATCCAAAGGGAAAAATTGCCTAAAATTATTACACACAAATGGAATTTTGGTATCCTATTGGAGGCTCCCAACACACTTCCAATGAAAGGCCTTTTTGTTACAAAACTTGAAAGCAATGAAGGTAAGTAAATTGCTAATTACAAAATTACAAAATGGTCCTCAATTTTGGTGGTTGTTCTCTCTTTTGTGATTCACTTAATTTGGAGTGCTTCTTAATCCAATAGCTCAAGAAACCTCTAGTTTTGGAACTTGTTTTCAAACTAATTTTCAATTGAAATTTTAGAACTATGATAGATTGGTATAAAATATGCATAAATTATAGAACAAATTTCAAGCCAAAAAAACAAGCACACTTCCCTTTCACTTTTTTTCATGGATACTAATTTTCCTGCCAACTTGTATGATTTTTCGTATTTTTTCCTTTTATCCAAATCACTTGGTTCTTTTTTTATAATTTTTTTCCAGATGTCTAGAAAATTTAGTAAAACTTTCAGCTCAAAATTCGCAGTGAAAAATGCCCAGTAGTTGTTACAAGTTTGTATGTTCAAGCTGCCAGCATCGGTGATTTCAACCTTGAAATCATGAGTAGTGTTTATGTTACTTAAGGCTTGGATAATCACAATTTGCGTTTGATTATGCTCAAATGTCTTAAGTAACAAAATTAAAGAGAGCTTAAGATTTATTTTGATTCACAAATCCAGTCACAACTCAGCACCACAACTCAATTTCTTCATAGGCATTTGATGGAAATAACACGTGCTTAGTTCAAAATGGATCTTCTAGGATGGAATTCACGCACCAGGAGCAATAACCCAGACGAGTTTTTAATTTCCTTTGAATCTCAGTCTACAGAACTTGAATTTGAGTGATTCCAAAACGAGAAGAAAGATGACACTCTGAACTACAATTTAGGGTCAAGAAACACTAAAAATAGACTTGTAGAACGTGCATAATGAACCTAAGAAAATTCGGACTGAAGGCACAAACTAAAGAATGCCAAAAGTGCAGATACAAACAGAAACATGGAAGATAGAAAATCAAAGAGGCGCCACAAGAATTGGGTGAATTCCTGATAAGATCAGTTGGTTCAAAGGAGAAACCCTAGCAGACACACAGCTCACACTTTTGGCAAAACAACAACTGTTCTCTTCATTCAGTTCCAAAAGCTTTTATACAAATTAGTTCTCAACAAAATAAGGGAAATGTAAAATAAGAGAAATGTAAAATCCCAAAGTATGAAATTGGGCTTTCATTCCAAGCATTCAACACATAGGACTAACAACTCTCCCTTGTGGGCCTCCAAGTGTTGGGCCTCTCCCTACATTTGAACTACCTTCAGAATAGTCACCATATGTTCCATAACTTTTAGGGCCTTTTTAGCTCTTGCTCTTGTCATGGGTCCTCCTATGTCTTGTATTAGGTGTCATACCCTAATTTCATCCGGGGACTATTGCTTGATGGCATGCAACCTTTAATTGACCGCTTCAAAGTACTTGGCACCCTTTGTTGCACAATATGTGAAGTCCCGAGACGTGTCAGAAATCAAAAGGAAGCGTTGTTACGCAATCCGTGAAATTCCGTAACGTGACGGAAATCAAAAGGAAGTATTGTTACGTGATCCATGAGTTTCCGTAACTTTTTCGAAAGCTAAAAAAGAGTAATTACATGATCCGTAAGGTTCCGTAACCTTACAGAAAGAAAATAAGTATCATTACGAAATTCGTAAAGTTTCGTAACGTTACGGAAAAAGAATCACCAAAAAATGTAAAAGGGGGTGTATTTAGTAAAAAAGGGGGTGCAAATAGCAACCAGGCCCACTTGGGCCTTCCAGATTCTTCCTCCAGAAGGCGGTTGCTTCTAGAGGAAGTAACCTGGCTTGCCTGGGCGAGCTGGGTGGCAAGCTCCTCCCCTATTTTGCTATAAAATAGGGGGAGGAGTGTAGAAGAAAAGGTTTCAGCCTTCTTGGCACTTCGTATTCACTTGAAATTGCTGAGGAAAATTGTTTCTATGAAGAAAATCCAAGCCGAGGCGCTTCCGTAACGTTTCCGTGGGTAATTACGCGAAGATTTTCAATCGTTCTTCGTCATTCATCGTTCGTTGTTCATTGTTCTTCGATCTTCAACCGGTAAGTATCCCAAATCGAGCTTTTCAATTCATTCTATGTACCCCTGGTGGTCCCCATTTGTTTTGTGTACTTTTATTCTCGTTTCATTTACTTTCCCTACCCCCTTTTGACATGCTTAAATCATTTATTTAAGCCATTTCTCGCTTAATCAAAAAATAAAATAAATTTCCACCGATCATTTGATTTGTAATATCCGTTAATTTCTGTTAAAATAAAATCTGACCGTTCGGTCGTGCCGTAACCACGTTGGAAATTAAAAAAGAGGTAAAATAATAATATAATAATAAAAAATACCTTTTAGTAAAATAAAGCGGAAAAATCAATCGGACGTTTCTCTTTGGGATTTATCTTTCTTAATTGAATTGACTAATAACTAAAGTGAAACTAAGGCTAAAATCAACCCGCAAAGTCAAGCTCGTCCACAAAAAATCACTAAAAAGATTTGAAAGTTCAATATCTCAGTTTTTTTCTTACCAAGTAAATGGATCATTTTTAAGGTCCAACACCTTAAAATGATCACCTTCCAAGTAAAAAGAATCGCTTGATTCACCCTTAAAAAGAACGACGTAGGTCTGATTTCCTCTTCGATGGAGGGTACATAGGAGCAAGAGTCCCACTTTTGTCGACCTCGAAAATAAAAAGAAATAAAAGTTAAGGTAACACAATTTCCACAATTCTAAAAATAAGGCTGTTGTCCTTTGAGACAAACGTGAGAGGTGCTAATACCTTCCTCAAACGTAAATACAACTCCCGAACTTAGAATATCCTTTATGACCGGTTTCCTTCAGTTTTTCCGACATTTTCCACAAAAAAACGTTGGTGGCGACTCCGCGCATTTTTCTCCTTTGGAAAATGCACCCGTGAGCCTCGCCTCGCTCGCCCGCAAAAGGGCATGTTGCGACAGTTGGCGATTCGACTGGGGACTATTTTTTGTGAGTTAGGCCTATTTTAAGGAATTGTGGAATTGTGAAACTTTGTGTGTGCATTTGTTGAACTGTGTAAAATGTAATAACTGCTATCTTTTCCACATTTTTACACTGCATTCTAAGCACCCACGGGTTTGAGTAAAAAAAAAAGGGGCCCTATACCCGGGTTCATGGGAATCTAAGGAGTGGAGGTGAATCTATGATCATGCTAGGTCTTCGACTTGCTTGATAATAGTGAAACCTTGTCTAGAGCTTTCTCTCTTTATAATATGTTGTCGCTGGTATTCCATACTGCCACAATATTATTATCTTGAGTGATGATACCTCTAGAAAACAGCCATGTGAGTTATGAATCGTTGGGAGTAGTTATTAGAGACCCCTAGATATTATCCTATAGATTCCCAAATAAGGGCATAGAGCAAACACGCTCTGTGCCATTTGTTCTCATGCATTTCTTTGCGAATAGCACATAAAATATAGTTTTGCTAGTGATGTTTTGTTTCTCTAGAGTAATACGTCACTTTTTAATACATACGTTGAGGCGCCATAATGCCTAGAACGTAGTATTAAAAAGATGGATCTTTTTTGGTCTCGTATATGTAAATTACCCCTTGTTTAGTTTTCTTTCCGTTTTCATGCATGCGCATTGCATCATTCATATCAGAGTCTTGATCCACCCTTTTTTTAGGTAAATGATGGGGAAAAATCAAAACAGAAAAAGATTTTATCAAGTCAAGATTAAGGCTCTAGATGTCACCAGCCTTAAGGAGTTGGGACGATTGATGGGACCTCTCCAAAGGCAAGCCTTCCGCAAAGTGTACCGAAAGATTTTAGATTTGACCGCAGCGAAGGTATTTGCGGAAGCTGTTGTATCCCTCGCCCAATACTATGACTAGCCATTGAGATGCTTCACATTTGGGGACTTCCAAATGGTACTGACTGTTGAAGAATTTGAGGAGATATTAGGATGCCCTCTTGGGGGAAGAAAACCGTATCTTTTCTCCGGGTTTCTTCCTTCCTTGAGCAAGATTGCAGCTGTGGTCGGAGATTCGGCGAGAGAGTTGGATCGTATGAAGCAAACTCGAAACGGCATTGTGGGCCTACCGCGGAAATACTTGGAAGGCAAGGCAAGGGATATGGCAAGTCAAGAAAAAGTGGGTCCTATTTGCGGATATACTAGCTTTGCTGATCTTTGGGGTTGTCCTCTTTCCGAACGTGGACGGTTTGGTGGACCTAACCGCAATTGATGCTTTCCTTGCATATCACCATAGCAAGGAGAGCCCAGTGGTGGCTATCTTGGCAGACTTATTTGATACATTTGACCGAAGGTGCGAGAAGAACAGCGCACGGATCGTCTACTGTTTACCCGCTCTTTGTGTATGGTTGATTTCGCACCTATTCCAACAAGACACAAGACACCCGTGTCCGCTTCAAAGTTATCGCTCGTGCGTCGAAAAGAGAAGAGTCGATTGGGACCAACACTTGGCTGGGATAGGAGGCAGCACAATCAATTGGTTTCCTTGATGGAGGGAAGGAAAGGAGGGAGTTCTTTTCTCATGTGGGGACTACCCTAACGTTCCGTTAATAGGGACGAGGGGTTGTATTAATTATAATCCCGCACTTGCCATAAGACAGCTAGGGTACCCCATGAGGGGAGCGCTAACGGAAGAAATCCTCTCGCCTTTCCTTGTGAGAGATTTCGGCGCACAAAGTCTCAAGGTTGTACAAAGAGTCCACAAGGCGTGGAGAAGTCCGTTGAGGAAAGATGAAGAACTTTGGGGCATCTGTAATGGCATCATCGGTGGTTATCATGAATGGCTAAGGGTTCATACGCGAGGGTTAGATTGGCTCTCCAAGTTGAAAGTTATCAATGAGGAGAACGTCGAAGCTCCGGAAGAGGATGAAGAAGTCCAAGCTCTAAAATTAGAGCTAGGGAAGGCAAGACTCGCCAAATAAAAATTCAAGTCAGCCGCTACAAACATCCGGAAAGAGTGCACCGAGTTATGAGAGGAAAACGCAGCTACTGCAAGAGCCCTTGAACAAGAAACCAAAAGGGCCCGCAAGGAGGAACATGGCCGAGATAAATTCCGAGGAGCTTTGTGGGCCAGCAATAATGAGCTCAAGCTCTGGAGAGAGGAAAGGGACCAGTCACGGGTGCATGGCATGATCTTAAAGGAAGAGTTAGCTGCTTGCTCTAGATCCGAGAGGAGTTTGGCTCAACACTTGGAAGCCACGGAGCAAAGCATGCTAGCTATCATAGGGCAATACAAGGAAGAGTTAAACCATTCGTTGACCCACGAACAAAAACTAGTAGAGGACTTCGCACAAGCGTACGCCGAGAAGGAAGCAAGAGGGAGGGTGATTGATGCATTGCATCAAGAAGCGACCATGTGGATGGATAGGTTTGCCTTGACCTTAAATGGAAGTCAAGACCTCCTGCGACTACTAGCCAAAGCAAAGGCCATCGCTGAAGTGTGTTCAGCCCCTGAGGAAATTCACAGGCTAATCAATTATTGTCAACACATGATAGATTTGATGGCCCATATAATTAGAAACCGTTAGGTTCTATTGTAACACTTTTGTATGATCTTGGCAAGATAAAAGCTTTGTTCTTTTTTATAAAACGACAAGTTCTGAAACTCATCACGTTATCTAAAAAAGGCCTTGAGGTGGATTCAAGTGCTCTGATCATTCATTAGCATATTCATGTTTTGGTGGCATACTCACCATTGTTTGTTTCTTTAGGGAACTCACCATAACTAAGAAAGCGCAATGGCACCCCTATAACACTCAATCCAGAAAAATGGATAATGAAGAGGGAGTGCAAGAACAGATGAAGGCTGACCTATCGGCCTTAAAGGATCAAATGGCTTCTATCACAGAGGCCATGCTAAAGCTTCAGAAAACTATAGAAGATAATGCCACGGCGGCCGACCCCAATATAACTAGGGAAGCGGAACCGGTGCTACAACCCGCAATAAACTTGGGCCGAGATAGAAACACGACGGTCATCGGTCGGAGGAATAGTCCTCAAGCCTACCCTTATGGTTTGCCTCCAGACTTCGCCCCCCGTACCGCTCCAGACGATCTGAGCCAAGCCCTTACCTTCGAGGGGCAACTCCCTCCTTATGCCGACTATCCTCTGCAAGAAGATGATGAAGGAGAGGCCCATCTAGGCCCTCTACTTCCCCTCAAGGATTCGGCCCCCCATGAATTGCCCCAACCAAACATAGTCCACCATGTCCCGTCTCCACCCGTACCCGTTAAAGAATCCGTTCCCTTTGCAAAAGATAAGGGAAAGATTGATTTACTTGAAGAGAGGCTGAGAGCAGTAGAAGGTCTTGACAACTACCCGTTCTTGGATTTAGCGGATTTGTGTCTGGTACCTGACATCGTCATCCCTCCCAAGTTTAAAGTACCAGATTTTGATAAATACAAAGGGACGACATGTCCAAAAAGTCACCTTCGGATGTATTGCCGAAGAATGGGGGCATATTCTACAGATGAAAAGCTATTGATGCATTTCTTTCAAGACAGCTTAGTCGGAGCAGTGGTGGCATGGTATACTAATCTGGAAGCTTCTCAGATCCGGTCATGGAAAGACTTGGCAACTGCCTTCATTAGGCAGTACCAATACAACACGGATATGGCTCCTGATCGGAATCAGCTTCAGAGCATGACCAAGCGAGAACATGAGTCCATTAAAGAAAATGCCCAAAGGTGGAGAGACCTCGCAGCCCAAGTCGTCCCGTCCATGACTGAGAGGGAGATGATCACAATTATGGTAGATACGTTGCCTATGTTCTACTATGAGAAGCTGATAGGATACATGCCAGCTAACTTTGTAGACCTCGTCTTCGCCGGAGAAAGAATTGAGTCTGGATTGAGAAAAGGCAAGTTTGAATATGCCTCCAACGTTGCCCCCAACAACAGCAGAAGAGCCCCAGTGGTGGGCACGAGGAAAAAAGAAGGAGATACCCACGCGATCACCACCGCCCCAACATGGATGAAAGCGCCCCAAAATGTCCAAAACTCATACCAACACAACCCCCCGAACTTTTCAATCCGAACCGGGAGTTCCCTCCCAACTCAAGTGAAAGGACCTCCTGCAACTGAGAGAATGCCTGCCCAACACACAGCTCCAGCCACTCCCCGGCCAACCAATAATACAACTCCTGGCGCGAGCTATAATAATGCACGGCGCCCTCCCCCGAGAGATGATTTCTCTCCTATTCCCATGGCATACTCCGAGTTGTGGCCTTCATTATTGGAAAATCATTTGGTGGTGGCCATACCCGGGAAGGTCTTCCAGCCACCATACCCCAAGTGGTACAACTCGGATGCCAAGTGTGCATACCATAGTGGCGCCCCCAGACACAACATTGACTCCTGCCTGCCGTTCAAATATAAGGTGCAACACCTAATTAATGCCGGCTGGCTATCATTCCAAGAGGAGGGTCCCAACGTTAAAACCAATCCACTGGCCAGTCATGGAGGGGCTAGCGTAAACGCCATCGAAAAGGATGGGCCGTCAGGGGCAAAGAGATTAGAAGATGTGGCTACATCTAGACGGTTCATCTACCAGTCGCTGCAAGCGGCATGCATGGTCTCTTGTGGCGGAGACGAAAGGGACGAATGTTTGTTTCATCTCGGGGAATCACACGACATGGAAACCTGTCCCGTGGTGGAAGAATTGCTTCAACGGCTCATGGACTGGGGGTAGTTCAAAGTGTCCAAAGGAGGTAGGGAAGAACCACAGATTTGCATGCAGTCGGAAGAAAAGAAGGTTCCCCCAACCCCCAAAGCCTTAGTAATATGTTTCACTAGGAAAGGGACCGGCTCCAGGCCCATGTACCCTCTGACAGCGCCCAAGCCAACGCCGTTTGCATATCAAAGCAATAAGGTCATTCCGTGGAAGTATACCCCTCCCGCTTTTGGAGAAAGAGTTGCAACCGAAGTTGACTCCTTGTCAGCCAAGGTGACCAACATCACCGGCTTCAGTGGCGTAAGCCGTAGTGGCCGGGTGTTCACTCCCCCTCACTCGGCAGAATTGCCCTCCAAGGGGAAAGCGCCCATGATCCAAGAGCCCACAAACGTAGCCACCCCCTCAAAAGAAGTGGATCCTCTGGTGGTAAAAGGAGCTGAAAAGAAAGAAGGTCTTCAAGGAAAGACGGTGACTTTGGAAGAGGCTCATGAGTTCCTTCGTCTCATCCAACAAAGCGAGTTTAAAGTAGTTAAGCAACTGAATAAAACTCCGGCAAGGATCTCTTTGCTTGAACTGCTCATAAACTCCGAGCCTCATCGTGCGCTATTGATAAAGGTCCTCAACGAAGCCCACGTAGCACATGACATCTCAGTTGAAGGTTTTGAAGGCATTGTTAATCATATAACCACCAATAACTATATCGTGTTTGCGGAAGAAGAGATTCCCGTTGAGGGGAGAGGACATAACAAGGCTCTACATGTGTCTGTCAGATGTATGGACCATGTCGTCGCTAAGGTACTCATCGACAATGGTTCAAGTTTAAATGTGATGCCAAAGACCACCTTGGAGAAGATTCCTTTTAGTGCATCATGTCTAAAACCAAGTTCGATGATGGTACGAGCCTTTGACGGTAGTCAGCGAGAAGTGATAGGGGAAATCGACATCCCCATTCAGATAGGCCCCCACACTTGCAATGTGGTTTTTCAAGTGATGGACATAAATCCCGCCTACAGCTGCCTCTTGGGTAGACCCTGGATTCATGCGCTAGGAGTGGTCCCTTCAACGCTTCACCAGAAGTTGAAGTTCGCGGTTGGTGGACTTTTGGTGATAGTGTCAGGCGAAGAGGATATGTTGGTGAGCTGCCCCTCCTCTGCACCATATGTAGAAGCAGCGGAAGAATCATTGGAAACAACTTTCCAATCCTTCGAGGTGGTGAGTTGTGCCTCTGTGGAAACGAGTCCGTTGCTACCTTCTCTCTCTAATGCGGCCTTAATGGTGGCATGGGTTATGCTTATGCATGATTATGAGCCCGGAATGGGTATGGGCAAGGACGGCCTCGGGAATGCCGATGTGGTCGACATTAGGGGAAACCCGTACAAATATGGGTTGGGGTATGAACCCGGGATGCCGGGAAGGAGGAATGCGTCATCAAGACTCCGGGCAGATAGGGCATGGCCAGGCCATGTTAGCCAGTGTTTCACCAGTGTCAGAATAATGTTCGAGGAAGAGATGGCAGCAATAGGAGAGGAGTTCCCACAAGACCCGCCAAATTTCGTGCGGCCATGCCATCTCGATTCCCAAGTGGGGAACTGGCGCGTGATAAGCCAGTCAGAGGTCTATACCGCTGATTCAATGTAATTAGAGGCTATAGATTCCTTTCTCTTTTGTTTTGTGAAACCTACCTTATTAAATAAACAAAGAGATCTTGTTTCATCTGTTCTTGCAGTTCCACCTTTTCTCATATCATTTTGCATGTTTTTGTTTCTTTTGTCTTGATTGGTATAGATATGAGGGTCGATTCTTTGAGGATCCTAACAACGAGGGTTTGACAATCGATTTTGACCGAGATGTGAGCCAAACGATAAACGAAGAAGAGGAAGAGGACGTCCTTTCACCATAGTTGGAGAGGTTGATCGCTCAGGAAGAATGCGAAATGAAGCCTCACCAAGAGGAAACCAAACTGGTAAACTTAGGGACCGGAGAGGGAAATAAAGAAGTAAAAGTAGGAACCGGTATGACCGCACCTATCCGCCAAGGCTTGATAACCCTTCTTGAAGAATATCAAGACGTCTTTGCATGGTCATATCAAGACATGCCGGGTCTGGACTCCGACATTGTGCAGCATAAGTTGCCATTGAATCCTGGGTCTTCCCCGGTTAAGCAAAAGCTACGAAGGATGAGACCCGAAATGTCTTTAAAAATCAAAGAAGAAGTGAGAAAGCAGCTCGATGCAGGTTTCTTAGCTGTAGCTCGATACTCGGAGTGGGTGGCCAACATTGTCCCGGTCCCAAAAAAGGACGGCAAAGTGCGAATGTGCATAGACTATCGGGACTTAAACCGAGCCAGTCCTAAAGACAATTTTCCCCTGCCACACATTGATATACTGGTAGATAATACAACCAAGTTCGCCCTTTTCTCTTTTATGGATGGTTTCTCAGGGTATAATTAGATAAAGATGGCACCCGAAGATGTGGAGAAGACTACTTTTGTCACCCTATGGGGAATGTTCTGCTACAAAGTGATGGCCTTCGGGCTGAAAAATGCTGGGGCAACCTATCAGCGTGCCATGGTAGCGTTGTTCCATGACATGATGCATAAAGAGATAGAGGTCTATGTAGATGATATGATGGCCAAATCTCGAACTGAGGGCGAACACCTCGTCAATCTGCGTAAGCTATTTGGAAGGCTGCGGAAATACCAACTGAAACTAAACCCAACCAAGTGCACCTTCGGGGTAAAATCGGGGAAGTTGCTGGGATTTATCGTGAGCCAGAAAGGGATAGAGATAGATCCCGAGAAAGTGAAGGCCATTCTTGAAATGCCAGAGCCGTGCACGGAGAAGCAGGTTCGAGGTTTCTTGGGCAGGTTGAATTACATCGCGAGATTTATCTCGCAACTCACCCCTACATGTGAGCCCATCTTCAAGCTATTACGTAAGAACCAGGCGGTCCTGTGGAACAGCGACTGCCAAGAGGCCTTCGAGAAGATCAAACAGAGCCTCGCAAACCCCTCGGTGCTCATGCCACCTGTAACAGGAAGACCTCTTTTCCTGTACATGACTGTGTTAGATGAGTCTATGGGGTTTGTGTTGGGTCAGCACGATGACTCTGGGAAAAAGGAACAAGCCATTTACTACCTAAGCAAGAAGTTTACCGCATATGAGATGAATTACTTGTCATACCCTAATTTCGTCCGGGGACCTTTGCTTGATAACATGCGACTTTTGTTTGGTCCTTGTAAGGTGCTTGGCACCCATCATTAGGCAATTTGTGAAATTCCGGGACGTGCCGGAAAACCAAAGAAAATATTGATGCACAATCCGTAAGGTTCCGTGACACACCGGAAATCAAATGGAAGCATCGTTGCACAATTAGTGAGGTTCCGTAACATTCCGTAAGTCAAAAAGGGGATGATTATGTAATCCACAAGGTTCCGTAACATTACGGAAAGAAAACAAGTATCGTTACGAAATTCGTAAGTTTCCGTAACTTTACGAAAAAAGAATCACAAAAAAAAAGCAGGGGGGTGTACTTAGTAAAAATAGGGGTGCAAATAGCAACCAGGCCCACTTGGGCCCTCCAGAAGATTCCTCCAGAAGGCTGTTGCTTCTGGAGGAAGCAACCCTGCTCGCCTGGGCGAGCTGGGTGGCAAGCTTCTCCCCCAGTTTTCTATAAATAGGGGGAGAAGTGAAGTGAAAAAGGGTTCAGCCCCTTAGGCACTTCTCTCTCTTTCGAATTTGCTTGGAAAAATTGTTTCCGTGAAGAAAATCTAAGCCGAGGCGCTTCCGAAACGTTTCCGTAAGGAATTTCACGAAGGTTTCGACCGTTCTTCGACGTTCTTCATTCGTTCTTCAGCGTTCTTCGATCTTCAACGGGTAAGTACCTCGAACCAAGCTCTTCGATTCATTCTATGTACCCGTGGTGGTCCACATTGTGTTTCGTGTATTTTTATTCTCGTTTTATTTACTTTTTATACCCCCTTTTGACGTGCTTAAGCCATTTTATTTATGTCATTTCTCGCTTAAACTAAAAATAAAATAAATTTCCACCGATCGTTTGAATTGTATTATCCGTTAACTTCGGTTAAAATGAATTCCGACCGTTCGGTCGTGCCGTAACCACGTTGGAAATCAAAAAGAGGTAAAATAATAATATAATAATAAAAAAATACCTTTTAGTAAAATAAAGCGAAAAATCAATTGGACGTTTTCTCTTTGGGATTTCTCATTCTTAATCGAATTGACTAATAACTAAAGTGAAACTAAGGCTAAAATCAACTCGCCTAGTCAAGCTCGTCCATAAAAAATAGGTTTTTGAAGTTTGTCATTTCAATTTCTTACTAAGTAAAATGGATCATTTTCAAGGTCCAACGCCTTAAAATGATCAACTTTTAAGTAAAAAAGAATCACTTGATAAAAAAGAACTACGTAGGTCTGATTTTCTCATCCCAATTGAGGAATACGTAGGAGCAAAGGGAAACACCCTTGTCGACCACAAAAAAGAGAAAAAAATATAAAAAGGGTATAAAGGATATAAGGACATAAAAGGGAACGTAAAAATCAAAGTCATGTTTGCACATTCAATTAAAGGCTGCCGTCCCTTGTGACGGACGTGTGGGGTGCTAATACCTTCCCCGCGCGTAAATACAACTCCCGAGCCTTTCACTTAAAAGTTCGTAGATCGCGTCTTTTCCGGTTTTTCCGACGTTTTCCTCAAATAAACGTTGGTGGCGACTCCGCGCGTATTCCTTTCGTGGAACACGCATCCCGCGAGTCACGCGTCGCCCTCCCGCCGAAGGGTAGGTTGTGACAGTTGGCGACTCCACTGGGGACTATTTTTAGAGAGTTAGGCCGTTTAATCTTGTGCAATGTTTTATCATGACTTTCTCCTTTGTTGGTTTCCCTTTATTTTTTATGTTCTTGTGAATATAAACTCTTTGTTGCTTTTAGTGCGTTTTAAAATGTATGCATGAGGTAAATATTTATTCATTTGATGCACACAAACACCAACACTATTTGCACACACTGTGAGTTGAAAAAGGGCCCTATATCCGGGTTCATGGGAACATAAGGAGTGGAGGTGAATCTGTGATCATGCTAGGTCTCCGACTTGCTTGATTACAGTGAACCCTCATCTAGAGTTTTTCTCTTTGGAAACATATTGTTGCTAGTAGTCCCTACTGCTGCTGTATGTTCTTCGAAGGGGATGATACCTCTAGAAACCATCAAGAGAGATATGACTACCTTGGGGGTTATCACTAGAAGCCTAGTTAGCTCTCTCCCTTATAGGTCCCTTAAATAGGGGCACAGAGCAAATACGCTGCGTGCCATTTTTCACACTGCCATGCATAAGTGTCATATACCCTTTTGCTTATATTCAATGAGTATTGTCATACTATGTACATTCCCGTGTTGTGCCTTTCGCATATGCATCGCACATGGGTTCTGTCTTGATCCCCTCTGTAAACAAACCAACGAAGGGTCCGTGTCACCGTTTTAAATACATACGTTGGGACACTTTGCTACCCCTAGACGTTGTATCTAAGAAGGAGACAGTTTCTCGGGCTCCCGTATTCGTAAATTGCATCTGTGTCATATGCATTTCTTCATGCATTCATCCATTCCACCCATGATAGATGTCAGAGTTTTGATTCGCACTAGATTTTATTTCACTTTAGTAAAACATAGGATCAAGTCAAAAGCCTTCGCTTAAAAAGAGGTTCTATCAAGTCAAAATCAAGAGCTTAGAGGTCACTAGTTTACGAGAGTTGGGGCAATTAATGGGTCAACTTCAACGGCAAGCCTTCCGCAAAGCCTATGGTAAGATTTGGGACCTAGCTAGGGTAGAAGTCTCCATGGAACCGATTGCATCCCTTTCCCAGTATTATGACCAGCCCCCAAGGTGCTTCATATTTGAGGACTTCCAGCTAGTGCCGACTATGAAAGAGTTTGAAGAAATCCTGGGATGCCCACTGGGAGGAAGGAAGCCATATCTTTTCTCTGGGTTCTATCCCTCCACGACAAGAGTTGCCAAGGTAGTGAAAATCTCAGCACAAGAGTTGGACCGTGTAAAGCAAAACAGAAATGGAGTAGTCGGAGTACCAAGGAAGTGTTTGGAGGAAAGGGCAAAAGCCTTGGAAAATCAAGGCGAATGGGCTTTCTTTTATTGACATCTTGGCGCTTTTGATCTTTGGAGTTGTCCTCTTTCCGAATATGGAAGGGTTAGTGGACCTAGCAGTGATTAACGCTTTCCTCGCCTTTCATTATGGCAAGGAAAGCCCGGTCGTCGCCGTTTTGGCCATGTATGACACGTTCGACCGGGGATATGAAAAGAGCGGCGCAAGAATTGTTTGTTGTGCACTGGCTCTCTATGTGTGGCTGGTTTCACACCTTTTTCTCCAAGAAGGTAGGCCCGTCTATCTGCTACAAGGTCACCGCTCGTGCGTCGAAAAAGGAAAGGCGAATTGGGACCAACTCTTGGCTAGCATGGAGGGGCGTCTGTTAATTGGTTCCCTCGCTAGAAGGAAGGAAGAATCAGGATTCTATCTTCATGCGAAGGATGTCCAAATGTTCCCTTGATGGGAACAAGGGGTTGTATTAATTATAATCCGGTCCTCGCCATAAGACAGCTTGGCTACCCCATGAGAGGAGTGCCATCAGACGAAAGCATCACGCCTTTCATCGCACGGGGTTTCAGTGACCACAACGTGAGGGTACTCTAAGGAGTTCGCAAGGCATGGGATGCGGCATGAAGAAAGGACAAAGAGCTTAGGGGAAGCAGTAATGGGATCATCGGCGGCTATCATAAGTGGCTGAGAGTCCGAACACAAGGATTGGATTGGCTCCCAAATCTAAAGACTGTGAGAGACGATGAGGTTAAAGCTTCGGAAGAAAGTGATGAGGTACAAGCCCTAAAGGCAGAGCTTGAAAGAGCCCGGGTAGTCAAAGAGAAGTTCAAGTCCATAGCCATCAAAGTCTGAAGAGAGTATGATGAACTAAGGGACGTCAATATGGCCACCGCTGAAGCCTTGGAACGAGAAACCAAGAAGGCCCGAAAGGAAGAACACGACCAAAACAAAGTTTTGAGGGGCTTTATAGGGCAGCAATAGTGAGCTCAAACTCCGAAGAGGTGAAAGGAATCATCACGGGTCAAAGGCATGATCTGGAAGGACGAGCTAAAGGCTTGCCTTAGGTCGAAAAGAAATTTGTCCCAACAGTTAAAGTGAGATTGAAGGGAATATGTGGGCCATCATCGATGAGTGCAAAGAGAAGCTAAATCTAGCGGCGATTCACGAGCAAAGGCTAGAGGATGAGTACGCCAAGATATCAGCAGAAAGGGAAGCAAGGGAAAGGGTAATTGATTCATTGCACCAAGAGGCAACAATGAGGATGGACCGATTTGCTCTTACTTTGAACAGGAGTCAAGAACTTCCCCGATTGCTAGCCAAGGCCAAAGCAATGGCGGACACCTACTCCGCCCCCAAGGAGATCCATGGACTTCTCAGCTATTGTCAGCATATGATAGACTTAATGGACCATATGATTAGAAACAGCTAGGAAGTTTGTATTGTCACTCAGATCTTGACTAGTTATAACTTTTTGAATAAAATGAGTTTATCCCACGTTTTTACTCCAAAAATCAGTGCGAATCAAGTCACTCCCGCATTTTATCTCTAGCATGCATTGTATGTTGGTCTCGTCCTTTGTCACGGGAAGCCGGAAGGTCCATATCACCTTCTTAATTGTACACATGGGGCACTGCGCCCCCAAATGCGCAAGTAAGAAGAGATAATTTTCCAGGCTCTCGTGTCCGTAAAATGCATTCATATCATGCATCGCATAAGCATCTCTTCATAACATCATAATGAACATATCGTTCTTGCATTTGTCCGTTATCATATTCCAGCCTCACATTTTGCATGAGTCATGGCATCATCATGCATATGCGTTCAACAAACTTTTTGATCTGCAAAATTGCATACCATTTTCTTTCCTCTACAAAACAAAAACAAAAAAGGGGAAGCGTGAAACTTCACACTACATTCTTAGTTGCATGTGTTAGGCACCATGAGCCAACCATGTTGGGATCATAAACCCATTTCTAAAAAAAAAAAAAAAACACACACAACAACAAAACAAAATAATTGAACATGGTACCTAATGCATGGTTAACTAGGAAATGATGTTTCTTCGGGCATCTCAATTTCATAATTACATTTTCCATGCATAAGCTTAAAGTATGCCCGAGTCATTCATGAGATGTTGTTGAAGTATTGGCGATCAGAATTGCCATTCCTTGGATTATAGGGTTGAACCAAGCTCATGCTTTTACAAAAAGGTTCATCAAGTCAAGTTGAAATATATAAGTAACCGTCTTGCAAAATTGGGGCAAAAGATGAATCGAGTCACATCACTGCTTCGTCTACTGCCAAACATATTTAGGATTGTTGATGTCCTTGTTACTTCCAGTTTCACCTTGACAAAGATGTCATGGACCATGTTGAAAATCTAAATTGATTCAACCCCATATCCTGCGTAAAAATTCGCAATACTTCAACTGTACGTCATTCGCATACATCCATGCTTTTCATTGGTTGCATTGCTCATTGCATTCTTTCCTTGAAAAATAAAATAAAATAAAATAAAATGAACTTAATCATTGTTATAAAAAAGAAAAGGACACGCTTTACGGCGCCCTTACCGAACTCGTGCTAGAGCTAGAGTAATGGGTGAAGCAGAGGAGGTGCAAGAGAAGATGAAGGCCGACATGGAGGCCATGAAAGAGAAAATGGCCACAATGATGGAGGCCATGATGAGCATGAAGAAGATAATGGAAGCCAATGCGGTTACAGTTGCCGCTACTAGCGCTGTCGCTAAGGTGAACCCGATGCTCCCATCTGGCCTCAAGCAAATGAATCATCCAACCTCAAATATGGTAGGCAAAGATTTGGGAAGTACGGATGACCCCATGATGTGCAAATTCAAAACAAGCACGCCTTCCTGCCATATGGCTTGCCTCTCAACTATACGCCACCCAATGTGGCGTACACTCCCAATAAGAATGTCAATAACTCCACTCCTATACCCATTGAGAGCCAGCAACCCCAAATTGATCATGCACATGTCTCTTAAACCGTGGAAGAGACACATGAAATTCCCCACCACTATCTAGCCGACTTCGAGCCTTGGCTCGGATATGCCACTGAAGGGCAAGCAGTTGGTGGTATACCCCTTGAAAACACTTCGGAAGGCCCTCAGTATCACCCCCAGCTACACCTCTTGTATTCCACAACAAGTAAAAACCTAAAAGAGTTGTTCCTAAAAGAGGTGAAGATTATGCCTTTGCTAACCTAAAAGAGTTGTTCCCAGAACCCAATATCATCACCCCTCCCAAGTTCAAGGTGTTGGACTTTGACAAGTACAAGGGGACTACTTGCCCCAAGAACCATCTAAAGATGTATTATCGGAAGATGGGGGCATGCGCAAAAGATAAGGAATTACTGATACATTCCTTCCAAGAAAGTCTTACTGGGTAGCTGTTACCTGGTACACTAACTTGGAACCTTCCCGAGTCCATTCTTGGAAGGACCTAGTGGTTGCCTTCGTTAGGCAGTGTTAGTATAATGTCTTCGGATAGGATGCAACTACAGAACATGTGCAAAAAGGGGGCACAAATCTTTCAAAGAATACGCCCAAAGGTGGAGAACCTGGCAGCTCAAAGTGGCACCTCAATGACAAAAAAACGATGACAATGATAGTAGACACATTACCAGTATTCTACTATGGAAAATGGTGGGCTACACACCTTCAAAGCTTTGAGGATTTGGTCTTTGCCAGTGAAAGGATCGATGTGGGTCTAAAAAAAGGCAAATTTAGTCATCCTGCTTGGACGAATGAGAAAACTGGGGCAAATGAAGAGGGTGAGAAAGAGGGAGAAACCCATGCTGTGACTGCCATTCCTATATGGCCAAGTTTCCCACCAACCCAACAATGTCATTACTCAGCCAATAACAAACCTCCTCCTTACCCACCGCCCAGTTATCCACAAAGGCCATCCCTAAATCAACCACAAAGCCTGTCTACCGCACTTCCAATGACGAAGACCACCTTTAGCACAAACCAAAAAACACCAACAAAAAGGAATTTTGCAGCAAAAAGCCTGTAGGGTTCACCCCAAATTCCGTTGTCATATGCTAAACTTGATCCCATATCCACTCAATAATTCAATGGTAGCCATAACCTCAACCTCCATTTTTCTGAGGATACGACTCGAACGCAACGTGTGCTTATCATGGAGGAGCCCCGGGGCATTCCATTGAGCATTGTATGACCCCGAAGCATAAAGTGTGAAGTCTAATTGATACGGGCTGGCTGAAATTTGAGGAGAATCGCTTGTTGAATCCTAACATTGACAAGCAACACCATACATGGGGCAATTCTGGAAGCTGTTGTTATGACTCATCAGGATTTCCAAGTTTATGCCATAAACCACAGTTACAATGCTAAATGATATGGATAAAATGGACATCCTCTCACAAACACATCTTTGCTTATTCAACTTCCACCGGAATGTGAGTGTAAGCCATTGGTCTGTTTGCTCAAGCAACCTGCGCTCCTGAGTGTTGACTTCCAAGACCGTTCAATCAGAGATTACTCATCTTGCACGTTGGTGGGGGTGTCGTAAAACAACGAGTAAAGTAAAAAAAAAAAAAAAGAAGAGGGGGCATTTGGTTGACTGTGTTTTCAAGTAAAAATATAGACGTTCATGTGACCTCATTTTATCATTCCGGAAAGCGAGTTGTCAAGAATAGGATGTTGGACAAATGGCCTCAGTTATCTTAAGAAAGGGGGGGTTGAGTTAAGATGCAAAGACTATTCCCCAATTGAACTATCACTCTTTCTTTTTGGATTAACAATGCACCCTTAACATGAATTACTCAAAAGACAATTCAAAATAAACTTCTTTAAAGCAAAAGATAAATAGCAATAAATAAAAGAAGTTTAAAGGAAGAGAGGAAGGCAAACTTGATTTATACTGGTTCGGCCACTTCCCGCGCCTACGTCCAGTCCTCAAGCAACCCACTTAAGATTTTCCACTCTCTTTGTAAAACTCCTTTTACAAAGTCTGAACCACACAGGGACAACCCTTCCCTTGTGTTCAGGAATCCTCTACAACAAGAGACCCACGATCTCTTAATCCCTTTTCAGAAATAAGAAGAAGAAATCTTTCTTAAAAGAGATAGATTGTACAATGAAGATCAATCAAAATTCCTTATTGAATATGCAAGTGGTTGACCAAGGAATCTTTTTGAGAGGATAAGACATTTCAGTTCAGAAAAACTCTTAATCTTTTGAGAGGATAAACTTTGTGGGCAATGAAAACTCTCTTTAAATTCGTGCTTCCAAGCCACCTTTGATGCCCATTCATAAACCATTTGAATAGATGTGACTCTTGGAAATTATTTTCCGAAAATCCTCTCTGGTAATCGATTACAAGACTTGTGTAAACGATTACAGGTTTTAAAAATTTGAATAAACATTTTCAGCTGCTGGTAATCGATTACCAGAGAGAAAATCTCAATTTGAAATGATAGAATTCTTTGGTCAAACCTTTTGTTTGTTTTCAATTTGGAAACTTCTTCCTAAAGATTCTAGAGATCAACTTGATCATATATCTTGATTTTCTTGGATTCTTGTCTTGAATTGATGAGGACATGACCAAGAGCAAGGGCAAGGATCCACTTGAAGGACTTGGAGGACCTATGACAAGGGCTAGAGAAAGGAAAGCCAAGGAAGCTCTTCAACAAGTGCTGTCCATACTATTTGAATACAAGCCCAAGTTTCAAGGAGAAAAGTCCAAGGTTGTGAGTTGTATCATGGCCCAAATGGAGGAGGACTGAATGACACCACTTTGTCTCAATTTTAGAGTGTTTAGTTTGTCTAAATAATGGCCCAATCCTTGTAAAGTTGGCTGACCAAAATATGTTTTGGGTTAATCAACTAAAAGGGCTTTAGTTAGGTTTAGTTCAAGTTGTAATAAGGGCCCAATTGGCAACCTAGGCATCAGCCTTTTGGGAGACCAAATGGTGGCTGAAGTTGGCTGTTGGGGGTGACTTTTGGTTGCCACAATTTCAGTTACACTCAGCCATTAAGTTTTTTTTAATTCCCTAGGTTAATGGTATTAAATTATTTTAATTCTAGGTTAGTGGGTCATTACTAAAATCTGTTGTAAAGCTTCTATATAAGCTGAACCATTTTATCAATAAACACAAGTTGAGTTTTATTTAGAAAATTAGAGTTTATCTCTTTTATCTTAGTGAGAGTGATTCTCCTAAATTCTTGAGTGATTCAAGAACACCCTGGCTGTATCAAAGGACTTTCACAACCTTTGTGTGTTGCCCTCGCTGGAAAGAGTGATTCTTTCCTTCCTATCATCTCCACCCTTGTTCTTTCAAACCACAATTCCAGAAAATCCACCTCTGCCCAAAATTATCTCGTGATCATAACTCCCATTTTACACACTCAAATTAAGTGATTCTTGAGCCTAAATTGAATTTCAAAACGAGACCTTTCACCTCGTTTTGGAAACACCTCATTTGGAGCTCTGTAGCTTCCGTTATTGCCATTTCTATATTTCTGTCCAGCCACCACTTAACCTACGTTTTACCATCCCATTCATCCATTTTATGCCAGAAACCACCTTATTAAGACCCACGAAATTAACCACCTTATTTTCCATCCTTTCCTTAATCAATTTCCGCATTTTCCATCAAGGTTTAATCCTAGACGATCCTAAGTCAGCCCTTGTGCCATGAGGGTTCATATCATTTGGTAATCAGAGCTCCGGTTCTAGGATCAACACTTCCTTTGCTGGAAATATTGGGTAACATCCTTCTTTATTCTCTTTGCCATTTATATTACCTTCTTATTCATATATATATTTTTTAGGCTGAACCATTGCAAAAGTTAAGCCTTTTGATCTCTTTGTTATAAAAAAAAAAAGAAGCAGAATTTCGTATAAGCAAAATTAAAAAAAAAAAAAAAATTGGGCTGAATGGTTCATGCTTGAAGAACTTTAAAAAAAATCTCTTTAAGGTAATATATTGGTTGCATGAAGGATTGTTACTTGAATTCCTAAATTCTGAATTTTATTTCCTTCATTTGTGCCTAAAAACATTGTTAGCCTTTTTCTTGGTTAACCTTTTCCTTGTCTCTCTAGCCTTACCTTACACATATTGGTGAATTGTTCTTTGTTGTGGCCATAATCTCTTGAATTGCCTAAGAACTCAAGGGGAATTAGAGTGGTAAAAGGCAAGAGTGTTTCATTAGAGAAAAGCCATAATTGTGTGATACACTTGAGTGGGTGAGGTATTCAGACAACAACTATAATTGTCTTGTTACGTTTGATTTGTTTGTTTGAGATGTCAGGTACTAATCCTAATGATGGAGTGGGGCTTTCGCAATTCCAAATGCAAGCTTTGATGCAACATTTGGAGAGGTTAATGAAACAACGAGATGATGCGCTCCATGAGAGGTTGGATCAAATGGAGAATAGAGATCATAATGAAGAAGAAAGGAGGAGAAGAGGGAATGATGGTGTTCCTAGACAAAACCGAATTGATGGTATTAAACTCAACATTCCTCCATTTAAAGGAAAGAATGATCCGGAGGCCTACTTGGAGTGGGAGATGAAAATAGAGCATGTTTTCTCATGCAACAACTATGAGGAGGACCAGAAGGTGAAGCTTGCCGCCACGGAGTTTTCCGACTATGCTCTTGTGTGGTGGAACAAGCTACAAAAGGAGAGAGCAAGAAATGAAGAGCCAATGGTTGATACATGGACGGAGATGAAAAAGATCATGAGGAAGCGGTATGTGCCGGCTAGTTACTCAAGGGACTTGAAATTCAAGCTCCAAAAACTAACCCAAGGCAACAAGGGGGTTGAGGAGTATTTCAAGGAAATGGATGTGCTCATGATTCAAGCAAATATTGAAGAAGATGAGGAGGTAACTATGGCTCGATTTCTTAATGGTTTGACTAATGATATCCGTGATATTGTTGAGCTGCAGGAGTTTGTTGAAATGGATGATTTGCTTCACAAAGCAATCCAAGTGGAGCAACAATTAAAAAGGAAGGGAGTGGCTAAGAGGAGTTTTACCAACTTTGGTTCTTCTAGTTGGAAAGACAAAGGTAAGAAAGATGGGGCTGCTACTTCTAGTAGTTCCACACCTATCCCATCAAAAACTCGCTCAAAGTCCCAAGAGGAACCCTCTAAAAGGAGTAGAGATGTGAAGTGTTTCAAGTGCCAAGGCCTAGGACACTATGCTTATGAGTGCCCTAACAAAAGGTCCATGGTTCTTAGAGATGGAGAATATATAAGTGAATCCGATGTTGAAGAAGAAGAGGAGAGTGAGTACGTAGAGGAAGAGGAGACTCCGGAGGGAGATTTGTTGATGATTAGGCAGTTACTTGGTGGTCAATTGAAGCATGAGGAGGAGAGCCAAAGAGAAAGCATCTTTCACACTAGATGTTTAATCAATGGCAAGGTGTGCATGGTGATCATTGATGGAGGTAGTTGCACCAATGTGGCTAGTGCTAGATTAGTGTCAAAGCTAAATTTAGCTACTAAACCACATCCTAGGCCATACAAACTTCAATGGCTTAGTAAGGATGGGGAGGTGCAAGTGAGGCAGCAAGTGGAAGTGGACGTTTCCATTGGGAAATACAATGATAAGGTACTTTGTGATGTTGTTCCTATGGAGGCCAGTCACTTACTTTTGGGGAGACCATGGCAATTTGATAAAAGAGCCAATCATGACGGTTACACCAACAAGATCTCTTTCATGCACCAAGACAAAAAGATTGTGCTCAAGCCATTGAGTCCACAAGAAGTGTGTGAGGATCAAAAGAAAATGAGAGAAAAACTTCTTCAAGAGAAAAAAGAAAAAGAAAAAGTGAGCAAAACACTTGAGAGTGAGAAAAAGAGGGAAACACTTGAGAGGAAAAAGAGTGAACAAAAGAAGAGTGAAACACTTGAAGTGAGGGAGAGCTATTTAGCCACAAAAAGTGAGGTCAAGAGGTTGTTTCGTGCTAAACAGTCACTATATATCTTGTTTTGCAAAAATCAGATTTTGACCACTAACACTTTTGATGATTTTGAAGTTGTTTATGGTTTTAACCCACTAACTCCTCTTGATCTTTTGCCTATGCCTAATGTTTCTGTTTTTAAGCATAAAGAAGGTCAAGCAAAGGCGGACTATGTGAAGAAGCTTCATGGGAGAGTCAAAGATCAAATTGAGAGGAAAAATAAAAGCTATGCTAAACAAGCCAACAAAGGAAGAAAGAAGGTTGTCTTCGAACCCGGAGATTGGGTTTGGGTGCATATGAGAAAAGAAAGGTTTCCGGAACAAAGGAAATCAAAGCTTCAACCAAGGGGAGATGGACCATTTCAAGTGCTTGAAAGAATCAATGACAATGCTTACAAAGTTGAGCTGCCCGGTGAGTATAATGTTAGTTCCACCTTCAATGTGTCTGATTTATCTCTTTTTGATGCAGATGGAGAATCCGATTTGAGGACAAATCCTTCTCAGGAGGGAGAGAATGATGAGGACATGACCAAGAGCAAGGGCAAGGATCCACTTGAAGGACTTGGAGGACCTATGACAAGGGCTAGAGAAAGGAAAGCCAAGGAAGCTCTTCAACAAGTGCTGTCCATACTATTTGAATACAAGCCTAAGTTTCAAGGAGAAAAGTCCAAGGTTGTGAGTTGTATCATGGCCCAAATGGAGGAGGACTGAATGACACCACTTTGTCTCAATTTTAGAGTGTTTAGTTTGTCTAAATAATGGCCCAATCCTTGTAAAGTTGGCTGACCAAAATATGTTTTGGGTTAATCAACTAAAAGGGCTTTAGTTAGGTTTAGTTCAAGTTGTAATAAGGGCCCAATTGGCAACCTAGGCATCAGCCTTTTGGGAGACCAAATGGTGGCTGAAGTTGGCTGTTGGGGGTGACTTTTGGTTGCCACAATTTCAGTTACACTCAGCCATTAAGTTTTTTTTAATTCCCTAGGTTAATGGCATTAAATTATTTTAATTCTAGGTTAGTGGGTCATTACTAAAATCTGCTGTAAAGCTTCTATATAAGCTGAACCATTTTATCAATAAACACAAGTTGAGTTTTATTCAGAAAATTAGAGTTTATCTCTTTTATCTTAGTGAGAGTGATTCTCCTAAATTCTTGAGTGATTCAAGAACACCCTGGCTGTATCAAAGGACTTTCACAACCTTTGTGTGTTGCCCTCGCTGGAAAGAGTGATTCTTTCCTTCCTATCATCTCCACCCTTGTTCTTTCAAACCACAATTCCAGAAAATCCACCTCTGCCCAAAATTATCTCGTGATCATAACTCCCATTTTACACACTCAAATTAAGTGATTCTTGAGCCTAAATTGAATTTCAAAACGAGACCTTTCACCTCGTTTTGGAAACACCTCATTTGGAGCTCCGTAGCTTCCGTTATTGCCATTTCTATATTTCTGTCCAACCACCACTTAACCTACGTTTTACCATCCCATTCATCCATTTTATGCCAGAAACCACCTTATTAAGACCCACGAAATTAACCACCTTATTTTCCATCCTTTCCTTAATCAATTTCCGCATTTTCCATCAAGGTTTAATCCTAGACGATCCTAAGTCAGCCCTTGTGCCATGAGGGTTCATATCATGAATAAACTTAGAAGCACTTGATCCTTTGGCATCATCAAGACATCTTGCTTCTGCATAGGAGTCATTTGACTTAATCCATCAATTGAAAAAAATTCTTCAGCTATTTCTCGTCCTTGGAAAATTCTTTTTGCAAAAATCAACTGCTTCTTTCATTCTTCCTCACTACGAGGTTGTGAAAAGAAGACAACAATTGGTACCTCTAAGCCCTACACTGGGGCAACGAAAGGCACCATGCAAAAACCTCAAGCGAACCTAGGGGCAGATTAGAAGTTTTCACCCAATAGGTTCCCAGCTACAAGGTCATGACGAAAGATAACAATTGGTACCTCAAAGCCTTACACAGGGGCAATGAGGGGCATCGTGCATGAGCCTTAAGTGAACATAGGGGCAGATCAAAAGTTCTCACCCATCGATGTTTTCAACAAAAAAAAAGGGGACAAACCCTGGAATTTCAATGGATTGATTAAACATCAAACGACTCCATTGCCGTCACTCCAAAATGGTCAAATGACTAAATCAAACAGAACACACACTCTGAGGGAGTTCTCGGAGAGATTTGCAAAAGATAGGATAAGGTTGCATGGACTATCACCTCTTTTAAAAGGACAGTCAATCTGTGTTTTCCAAAAAATTAAATCAAAATCAAAATCACAAAATAGGGAAATAATGTCATGAACGTTGTACAAACTTTCCATTACATTGCATTGTTTCATATGAAGTCTGCATTTACCGCATTTCAAGACAAAAGTTGCATGCATCTGCATCCCTAAAAAATCATGTTTACTGCATAGATTTCCTACATCTAATATCCAGTCGTGTGGATTTGGGATGACCGACCCTCTCGATGAGTCGATCTCTTGCTTTCTCATAAGGGTGAACCCTTGGGTACTAGTACCCTCACCTCCAGAGGACTACATGTCCTCGCCATCAGAGGACTGCATGTCCTCACCTTCGTAGGGCTACACGCCCTCACCTTCAGAAGACCACACGTCCTCACCTTCAGAGGGCTACACGCCCTCGCCATCAGAGGACTGCATGTCCTCACCTTCAGAGGGCTACACGCCCTCGCCATCAGAGGACTGCATGTCCTCACCTTCGTAGGGCTACACGCCCTCACCTTTAGAGGACTACACGTCCTCGCCAACAGAGGGCTGCACGCCCTCACCTCTAGAGGGCTACGTGTCCTTATTTTCAGTGTGCTCCACATCCGCACCTTAAGAGAATTTAAGGTCCTCTATCCTTAAATGCTTAACCGAGACTTGCACTCCCGATTAAGGGACTAGTAGTTTCCTTTTAACGGTTCCTGGGCCACCCCCTAATATTGGAGGGCGACCAACTGTGCAAGCACAACCAGAGAGGGAGGCTATCACGCAGCTACTATGCATACCGGGGCAAGATTTCACCCGGGCCGCTGCAAAGAGACGAGTGTGGATCATGCGCACCAACATGACCACTCTTACACAAATATAAATGACGTTGTTACTTAGCAACATTCTGCCCAGTGATTGTAATGCCGATCTCCCCCTACAGAAGTATCAGTTGGTTTGTGCCGTCCCGACATAGGTAGGTATGCATTATTTCCAACTAATTTCAAATGCCATCTACTATTTGCAGGGATCGCACCCACAAGACACCCAGTGGACCCGGAAAAGTCCAGCAGGGCCCTGGGGTTTCCAGCTCTGGTTACGGGCCTCTATCAGTCCTACAGGGTGCCCGTACCTCCCCGGCAAGGTCATGTCATCATAGGTAAGCATGCACATCGCTTAACTGATTTCTGATTTCATCTATTGTTTGCAGGGATCGCGTCTGCAAGACACCCAGTGGACCCGAAGAAGTCCAACAGGGTCTTGGAGTTGTCAAGCTCTAATTACGGGTCTCTGTCAGTTCTACGGAGTACCTGTCACCTCCAGCAAGGGCATCAGGCCCCCTACTAATCGAGCTTTCATCAAGAAGTACTGCGTCTCCAGGCAGGCACAGGGCGAAACACCACAGCAGCCTGGGGATGGCCGGCAGCGGGCAACAGACGCACCGCCATCACCTCTAGAGTTCACCTTTGCTCATCCACAAAAAGGTTTGAGTATTGCCTACACCACATGGCCGGCCAATAGGCGACCAAGTCCAAAGCCAAAGGTAAGCAAAGTACTAGGTCAGTGACCGACAAGTCATAAGGCGTCCAGCTCAAGACGTTAAAGAAGCGCTACTAGGAGGCAACCTAGTACCTTTTGAATCTATGCTTGTTATTTGATCACTTTTTATAGTAGGACGCACCTAGTTGCTCATGATCCTGGGAATTTAAATAAAACAAGCGCAAGCTCGGAAGGTAGTCATACCTCACAAAATATATATATGTATGTTTAGGTAGTGAAAATACCTTAGATATGCATGTATGTAAACAAAAAAAACACTTCACAAAATATATATATGTATGTTTAGGTAGTGAAAATACCTTAGATATGCATGTATGTAAACAAAAAAAACACTTCACAAAATATATATATGTATGTTTAGGTAGAAAGATACCTTAGATATGCATGTATGTAAACAAAAAATACTTCACAAAATATATATATGTATGTTTAGGTAGAAAGATACCTTGGATATGCATGTATATAGCAAAAATACCTTACAAAACATATATATGTATGTTTAGGTAGCAAGATACCTTGGATATGCGTGTATATAGCAAAAATACCTCACAAAAATATACACATGTTTAGGTAGCAAAATACCTCATGAAAAAAAAAACAAAAAAAAAACAAACAAGAAAAAGAAATAAACAAATGATAATGATAAAAAAAAGGAAGAAAAAAAAAAAGAAAAATAAGTTGTCTAGCTGAAAAACCAACATGCTTGTGAAAAGAGATGACTTCCAACTTTTCTTTAAAGAAAAATTCGCTGATCATAGCTAGTTTTTGGAAAAAAAATGTGTATACACCTGAAGGGTGAATGCTGTGAAATTTTCCCGAGTACCCAAAATGGACTAGGATGAATGCACAAATTGATAAAAGAACATATTTTGGAAACATTGGGTTGATTTAAAATAGAGGAAATGAATCCTGAGCCCTAGCATCACATGACCATAAAAATTTGACACTTGAGTGTCCGCATAGGTGCATGCATGACCAGTTTTGCATATAATTTCCAAATCATCATCTTTGCATTTGTGTCATGGAAATAATGTGGGGCATCCCTTTTTATCCTTGAACCAAACCAAACCCTGACATGTATCATATCTAGCCATTCTACAAGCCTTGAGCCAAAATCCTAACTCACCATAAACCTTGACCCAGGGTGAGAATGTCAATCCTTACCCTCGAAAAAAAAAGAGGAAAAGAAGGAAAATTTCCAATCAAAGAGAAAGCAAAAAGAAAAGAAAGGAAAATTCCCAATCAAAGAGTGGGAGAAAGCGAAAAGAAAAGAAAGAAAATTCACAATCAAAGAATGGGAGAAAGTAAAAAAAGGAAGAAGAAGAAGGAAAGAAAGCTCCTGGTCAAAGAAACCAGAAGAAATGTGCAGAAAGGTCTTTTGACCGGACAATATCTGTACAATACAGAATTGTCACCAAATGAACAAAAGAAAGAAAAGGAAACCATGACCTAAAGTGGTCTTCTCCCTTTGATTACCAACCAAAATCCTGTGCGTCGGTGACTTGTTCGCCTCGCGCAAAACCAAAACAGAAAAGGAAAAGGCCAAAAACACACAAAAGCCGAAAAACCCACCAAAAGAACCCATTCCCAAGGGAAGCCCTATTGATCCATGATCAACGCATGTAATTTTTTATTTGATAGGAAATAATTTGCAAAGTCAAATCATGACATATCTATGGTTCGGAATTAGGATGAAACACTTACCTGTGCGAGATTGATACACTTTGAGTAATTTTCTTCTATTTTTGTCGAACCCAGTGTTTCCTCTAAATGGTCATTTAGAAACGAAATGCTAAACATCCAGAATCTCATTTGTGGTTATGAGAAAATTTCATCAGCAGATTCTCCTTCCCCGATAGACACATTGTTTTTTGTCCGAAAAGCATATGTTGATCTGATTAGTTGGAAGTTTTATCTCTTTACTAAAGCACGTTCCCATTTTAGCGAAGAAAACATTGAGACTATTTCTAGTCTCACAAGTTATCAAGAACTACGTAGGTCTGAGTTCCTCATTGGAGGATACGTAGGAGCAAAAGGCTCGCTTTTGTCGACCACACCGCTTTCTGTTACCATGACCTAAGAGCTGGTAGCCTGTGGAGACACCTTATGGTTATCTGCACCTCGTCATTCAGTGACCCCAAGTGTGATTGACGAGCAGAGGCCAATGTGGTCATCTGCGCCCTTTCCAGAGATGTCAGCATCTTCCGATAGAGACTTTTCAAGTCTCACAAGTTATCTAGAACTACGTAGGTCTGAGTTCCTCATTGGAGGATACGTAGGAGCAAGAGCCTCGCTTTTGTCGGCCACTTTCACAAGTTCTGTCATGCTGACATTGGAGTCACGTGACATGCGGAGATACCCGAGTGGCTATCCGTATAAACCTTTTTGCTATCTGTAAGACGAAAAGTCTGATAGCACGCAGAGACAAATTATGGTCATTCTGCGCCCTTTTGTCATCCAGAGGCGGCGGGCCCGATGACATACGGAGACAAATTATGGTCATTTCGCACCCCTTTGCCATTCAGACACAGTCGTGTCCGATGGCACGCAGAGACAAATTATGGTCATTCTGCACCCTTTTGTCATCCGGAGGCGGCGAGCCCAATGACATGCGGAGACAAATTATGGTCATTCCGCACCCCTTTGCCATTCAGACACAGTCGTGTCCGATGGCACGCAGAGACAAATTATGGTCATTCTGCACCCTTTTGTCATCCGGAGGCGGCGGGCCCGATGACATGCGGAGACAAATTATGATCATTCCGCACCCCTTTGCCATTCACACACAGTCGTGTCCGATGGCACGCAGAGACAAATTATGGTCATTCTGAACCCTTTTGTCATCCAGAAGCGGCGGGCCCGATGACATGCGGAGACAAATTATGGTCATTTCACACCCTTTTGCCATTCAGACACAGTCGTGTCCGATGGCACGCAGAGACAAATTATGGTCATTCTGCACCCTTTTGTCATCCAGAGGCGACGGGCCCGATGACATGCGGAGACAAATTATGGTCATTCCGCACCCCTTTGTCATTCAGACACAGTCGTGTCCGATGGCACGCAGAGACAAATTATGGTCATTCTGCACCCTTTTGTCATCCGGAGGCGGCGGGCCCGATGACATTCGGAGACAAATTATGGTCATTCCGCACCCCTTTGCCATTCAGACACAGTCGTGTCCGATGGCACGCAGAGACAAATTATGGTCATTCTGCACCCTTTTGTCATCCAGAGGCGGCGGGCCCGATGACATGCGGAGAAAAATTATGGTCATTCCGCACCCCTTTGCCATTCAGACACAGTTGTGTCCGATGGTACGCAGAGACAAATTATGGTCATTCTGCACCCTTCGTCAATCGCGACCGACAAGCCCGTTGACACGCGGAGATTTACATCATCTTCCGCACTTACAAGATCTGTCATACTGACTTTTGAGTCACGCTGACGGGCGGAAATACCCGAGTGGTTATCCGTATAAACATTCTTTTGCTATCTGTAAGACAGAACGCTTGATAGCAGGTAGAGACTGACATAGTCTTCTGCACCTTTTGTTCCCCTAGGAACAACGAGTCATTTGCATGCGGAAATTTTATGGTCACCCGCGACTCTCGTCAACCGAGAGGAATGAAATTAGTGTCTTATCTTTACTTTCCTTTTATCTCCAATAAAAGACAAGTAAAGAGGGGCAACTGTCATACCCTAATTTCGTCTGGGGACCTTTGCTTGATGACATGCGACTTTTGTTTGGTCCTTGTAAGGTGCTTGGCACCCATCATTAGGCAATTTGTGAAATTCCGGGACGTGCCGGAAAACCAAAGAAAATATTGATGCACAATCCGTAAGGTTCCGTGACACACCGGAAATCAAATGGAAGCATCGTTGCACAATTAGTGAGGTTCCGTAACATTCCGTAAGTCAAAAAGGGGATGATTATGTAATCCACAAGGTTCCGTAACATTACGGAAAGAAAAAAAGTATCGTTACAAAATTCGTAAGTTTCCGTAACTTTATGAAAAAAGAATCACAAAAAAAAAGTAGGGGGTGTACTTAGTAAAAATGGGGGTGCAAATAGCAACCAGGCCCACTTGGGCCCTCCAGAAGATTCCTCCAGAAGGCTGTTGCTTCTGGAGGAAGCAACCCTGCTCGCCTGGGCGAGCTAGGTGGCAAGCTTCTCCCCCAATTTTCTATAAATAGGGGGAGAAGTGAAGTGAAAAAGGGTTCAGCCCCTTAGGCACTTCTCTCTCTTTCGAATTTGCTTGGAAAAATTGTTTCCGTGAAGAAAATCTAAGCCGAGGCGCTTCCGAAACGTTTTCGTAAGGAATTTCGCGAAGGTTTCGACCGTTCTTCGACGTTCTCCATTCGTTCTTCATCGTTCTTCGATCTTCAACGGGTAAGTACCTCGAACCAAGCTCTTCGATTCATTCTATGTACCCGTGGTGGTCCACATTGTGTTTCGTGTATTTTTATTCTCGTTTTATTTACTTTTTATACCCCCTTTTGACGTGCTTAAGCCATTTTATTTAAGTCATTTCTCGCTTAAACTAAAAATAAAATAAATTTCCACCGATCGTTTGAATTGTATTATCCGTTAACTTCGGTTAAAATGAATTCCGACCGTTCGGTCGTGCCGTAACCACGTTGGAAATCAAAAAGAGGTAAAATAATAATATAATAATCAAAAAATACCTTTTAGTAAAATAAAGCGAAAAATCAATTGGACGTTTTCTCTTTGAGATTTCTCATTCTTAATCGAATTGACTAATAACTAAAGTGAAACTAAGGCTAAAATCAACTCGCCTAGTCAAGCTCGTCCATAAAAAATAGGTTTTTGAAGTTTGTAATTTCAATTTCTTACTAAGTAAAATGGATCATTTTCAAGGTCCAACGCCTTAAAATGATCACCTTTTAAGTAAAAAAGAATCACTTGATAAAAAAGAACTACGTAGGTCTGATTTTCTCATCCCAATTGAGGAATACATAGGAGCAAAGGGAAACACCCTTGTGACCACAAAAAAGAGAAAAAAATATAAAAAGGGTATAAAGGATATAAGGACATAAAAGGGAACGTAAAAATCAAAGTCATGTTTGCACATTCGATTAAAGGCTGCCGTCCCTTGTGACGGACGTGTGGGGTGCTAATACCTTCCCCGCGCGTAAATACAACTCCCGAGCCTTTCACTTAAAAGTTCGTAGATCGCGTCTTTTCCGGTTTTTCCGACGTTTTCCTCAAATAAACGTTGGTGGCGACTCCGCGCGTATTCCTTTCGTGGAAGAC
This sequence comes from Glycine soja, assembly GCF_004193775.1. NCBI lineage: Eukaryota > Viridiplantae > Streptophyta > Magnoliopsida > Fabales > Fabaceae > Glycine > Glycine soja. The sequence continues at coordinate 21,351,151 of NC_041020.1, read as the reverse complement.
GCATCCCGCGAGTCACGCGTCGCCCTCCCGCCGAAGGGTAGGTTGCGACATTACTCAATGCTGGAAAGGACGTGTTGCGCCCTGGTATGGGCATCACATCGTCTTAGGCAGCACATTCTCAGTCATACCATGTGGCTTATTTCCAAAATGGATCCCGTGAAATACATCTTTAGAAACCGGCCCTCACGGGACGAATCGCTAGGTGGCAGGTACTACTATCTGAATTCGATATTGTGTACGTCACCCAAAAGGCGGTAAAGGGAAGCGCCTTGGCAGATTATTTGGCCCAGCAACCCCTCTAGGATTATCAGCCGATGCACCCTGAGTTCCCGGATGAAGACATCATGGCCCTGCTCGAAGAGAAGCGGATGCACGAGGACATAGACAAATGGATTGTTTGCTTCGATGGGGCATCTAATGCTTTGGGCCATGGAGTAGGGGCAGTCCTTGTATCCCTGGATGATCAGTGTATTCCTTTCACGGCCAGGCTAGGTTTCGATTGTACCAACAATATGGCCAAATATGAAGCGTGCGCCCTTGGGATTCAAGCGGCCATTGATTTTGATGTAAAGCTACTGAAAGTGTATGGAGACTCGGCTTTGGTAATACGCTAGTTGAGAGGGGAATCGGAAACTAGGGATCCGAAGTTGATACTCTATCAAACTCACATCTTGAAGTTAGCCGAATTCTTTGACGACATTTCTTTCCACCACATACCTCGGGAAGAGAACCAAATGGCCGATGCATTGGCTACCCTGGCATCCATGTTTCAACTTGCCCCACACGGGGATCTTTCGTAAATCGAATTCAGATCTCGGGGCAAGCCAGCACATTATTCTGCGATAGAGGAAGAGCGAGATGGGAAACTGTGGTACTTCGACATCAAACAATATGTTGAGAACAAAGAATATCCACCAGGGATTTCCGACAATGACAAAAGAATGTTAAGGAGATTGGCTACTGGTTTCTTTGTGAGTGGTACCATCCTGTACAAACGAAACCATGACATGACCCTCCTACGATGCGTGGATGCCAAAGAGGCGAACTACATGATTGAGGAAATCCATAGGGGTTCATTTGGGACACATGCCAATGGGCATGCTATGGCCAGGAAGATCCTTAGGGCCGGTTATTACTGGCTCACTATGGAAAGCGATTGCTGCGCCCATGTAAGGAAATGTCATAAATGTCAAGCATATGCGGACAATGTCAATGTTCCGCCGTATCCTCTGAATGTTATGGCTGCCCCTTGGCCCTTTTCCATGTGGGGGATAGATGTCATTGGGGCCATCGAACCCAAAGCTTCGAATGGTCATCACTTTATTCTTGTGGCAATAGATTACTTCACCAAATGGGTCGAAGCGGCTTCTTATACCAATGTCACGAGGAGTGTGGTGGTTAGATTCATAAAGAGGGAACTGATTTGTCGATACGGACTTCCTAGAAAGATCATTACTGACAATGACACCAATCTGAACAACAAAATGATGCAGGAAATGTGCGGGGATTTCAAGATCCAGCATCATAACTCTACCCCTTATCGGCCAAAGATGAATGGGGCTGTAGAGGCTGCAAATAAAAATATTAAGAAGATTATTCAGAAGATGACGGTGTCATACAAAGATTGGCATGAGATGCTGCCTTTCGCCCTGCACGGATATAAAACCTCGGTACGAACTTCTACTGGGGCAACGCCATATTCCTTGGTTTATGGGATGGAAGCGGTACTCCCATTTGAGGTAGAGGTCCCTTCCCAGAAGATACTAGCGGAATCAGGCCTAGAAGAGTTAGAGTGGGCTCAAACACGCTACGACCAACTCAACCTTATTGAAGGTAAGCATTTGACGGCCATGAGCCATGGGCGCCTGTATCAACAAAGGATAAAGAATGCGTTCGACAAGAAGGTACGCCCGCGCAAGTTCAATGAGGGGGACCTTGTGCTGAAAAAGATATCCCACGCTGTTAAAGATAATCGAGGGAAGTGGGCCCCAAATTATGAAGGGCCTCTTGTTGTGAAAAGAGCTTTTTCTGGGGGTGCTCTGGTACTCACCAACATGGATGGCGAGGAACTACCCTCGCCCGTGAACTCCGATGTCGTTAAACGATATTACGCTTGAAGTCTGGGGCAATTGAGGGAACCGTTGCATGTTTCTTTTATTGCTGAGTTTTTTGTTCTTCTTTGTTTCCTCCAGGGATTCCCATCCGCTGTAATTATCTCGTCACATTTCCTTAAAAGAAGAGAACATGGGTTGAGGCTTCAGTCTTCACTTTGGTTTTAAACCTTGTGTTAGTGTGTAATAACCTGATCCTTTTTCGCTTAGTTCATGGGGTGCCCCAAACGCTTAATTAAAACTGAACCTAACCAGTCTTCACTAAAAAGATCATTGCATTGAAAACATTCATGCATGCACATACACATGCATATTTTGTGATAACAGGGGCAGAATCGTCTTAGGCCACAGTCAGAAGTCGAGACAAAGTTAACAGCAAAAATCGACCAAGGTAAGACGACGACCCGATCACGATTTGCCACGCATTGTTGTTTCCTACTTTTAGGTACTTAGGGATGGATGCAAATGGAGGATAGGGTCACGACCGACAGATCGTCGTCCCTTCCCGGCGCTGGACAAGCGAAAAACTTCGCTGCAAAGCAGCCCAGTATCCTTTAAATTCGCAGTAATTATTACTATCGTTTGTTTAAAATAAATAATGGATGCCTGATCTAACTTAAGTAGGTTCGAGTAGGTGAATGCTAACCTATAGGGGGCCATGGTTATGTTTCCCCTAAAAAAAAAATTGTAGGTTAGCTCGCCTGGGCGAGCTGAGCTCGCCTGGGCGAGCAACCCCTGCACCAAATTATAAAAACGAGGGAGGGGAATGTTTTCTGCACCCAAAAACTTCCCCCCCTCATTCAAAAAGAGAGAGCTCACGAGACTTGCGGTTTTTGCTCCCCCAAGCCACCTTTGGTTGCATTTTGCTTTCATTTTTGTTATTCCTACTTACTCCAACAAGTAAGTATTTAATCCTTGAATTTTTTAGCTTTCCATTGGTGCATTTTGTTCATCTTTTGGTGCTCTAAATTGTGAGAATGTGCTCAAATTTGTGGGGCAGTTTTGGGTTGTTTTCATGCTTGATTTGTTTGAGTTGAGGGGTTTTAGGGGATGGCCTTAGGCCTATGTTGTATTCTGAAGTAATGGGGCATGCCACATTGCCCCTATTCTCTTGCTATTTATGCCTAGACATGCGCCCACCAAGTGCTCGGTGAAATGCCCCAATGACATATGAATATGGTTTTGTAAGATTAGGATTGTGGGACTGTTTTATATACATAGGGACAACATAGAGGATTCGAAATGGGTGCCCAAATACAATTCTAAGCTTAGGAACCCAAGCTCCTAGCTTCAATGCAAGGAAACATGACTTATGTCTAAGAATCTAAATTTTGGTTTTTGAAAGTGGAAAGGCATGAAAATTAGGACATGCTTGAGAGGGTTTTACTAGAATTTGGCTGCCCCATGAGGGATACTTTGCATCTAGGTAGCATGGAAAATACCTTTCAATGGTATGTATATATGTGTGTGAATATAGGTAGCATGGAAAACACCTTTCAATGGTGTATCTAGGTGAATATATGGCATAAAATGCCTTGCAAAGTGTGAATGAGTAGCAAAAAAAATGCCTTTCAACATATGCGTATTTGAGGATAGGTAGCATTAGGAGCCTTTTAGAAAATGTACCCATGTCAAAAAATGGCCTGAGGACGCTTCCTAAATGAATATATGATGGCATGGAATTTCCTTTTCAAATGCAAGTATGTGCATGACGTAATTAGCTTTCCAATGTGCATATGAATAAATGTGAGTGAAACAACAAAAATTTGTATGTTAAGTACTTCAAATATGTGTAGGTAGTTTGTGATAGCAAAATATTTAGGATGTGAATAGGTGTAATTTTGACACAATGCCTTGAGCACGAAAATGTGTATTCCTTTCAAAGATGTATATATGTGTGTGGTAACTAGAATGTGTTGAATGTCCTTGTATGTTGACATAAATAGTAGGATATTTTACACATACGCATATTCATAAATGTGTTACATTAAATGTGTGCATGAGTTCGTTCTAAATCGGAAAGATTAGCATGTCATTTTTGTGTTAAAATAAGCATTTTCTTGTAGACTAACTTTCCAACTGCCTGTCTTCACAGGAAATGGCTCTGAGGAAGCTTTCCTCGAAGAGATCTAGGAAGGAAGCCACGGCCGCAGGGACTAGTGCCGCTCCTGAGTTTGATAGCCATCGTTTCAGGAGCGCTGAGCACCAGCAGCATTTCGAAGCCATCAAGGGATGGTCCTTCCACCGAGAGAGACGCGTCCAGCTCAGGGACGACGAGTACATAGATTTCTAGGAGGAGATAGCTCGCCGGCGTTTGACGTCGCTGGTCACTCTCATGGCCAAGTTTGATCCAGATATAGTTCTCGAGTTTTACGCCAATGCTTGGCCTACAGAGGAGGGCGTATGGGACCTCCAGTCATGGGTAAAAGGCTAGTGGATTCCTTTCGATGCAGACGCCCTCAATCAGTTCCTGGGATACCCGCTAGTATTGGAGGAGGGCCAGGAGTGCGAATATGGTCAGAGGAGGAACCGGGCCGATGGATTTGACGAGGAGGCCATTGTTCAGCTGCTATGCATACCAGGTCAGGATTTTGCCCGGATCGCTGCCGGGAGACGGGTGCGGATCATGCGCACCAACATGACTATCTTGACCCAAACATGGATGACGTTGTTGCTCAGCAACATCCTGCCCAACGATCATAATTCTGACCTCCCTCTGCCGAAGTGTCAGCTGGTGTATGCCATCCTGACACGGATGAGCGTCCATGTGGCTCAGTTGATCGCTGATGCCATTTATTTATTTGCAGGTATGCCACCTACCAGGCACCCTCTAGACCCAGATAAGTCTAACAGGGCCCTGAGTTTTCCAGCATTGATCACGGGTCTCTGCCAGTCGTTCGGGGTTCCTGTCACACCTAGTAAGGTGATTCGACCACTGATCACCTGGGCTTTCATAGAGAAGTATTGCACGCTTAGACAGGTGCAGGGTGGTGACCCGCAGGCCCCAGACGCACCGCCGCCACCTCATCAAGCTGATCCAGCTGGGTCATTTGACACGGAGCGATATTTACGACATTTGGTTCGCCAGCAGGCAGCCAACCACAGGGCGCACGTGCAGACCCATGACTGTCTCTACCAGCTCAGCCTCAGCCTGCAGGGCCAGGGTTTTGCTTCTTTTCCATGCCCTACTCCGGATCAGTTCAGGGCAGAGGTCGCATGGCCCAGAGATTGGCTTGAGGCCCAGGCAGGGGAGGCGCCCGCAGAGGCTCCCGGCGATGTAGATGAGGCCCGCATGGACGAGGAGATGACAGATTTACTTGATTTCTTGGGAGGGAGCGGAGCCACATGACCAGGAGATCCCTAGATCCATATTCTCTTTTTATGTTTCCTCTTTTATCTATTACGTATCATTTTATTTTGTATAACTGAGGGACTAACGTTTGTTTCGTTTTGATTGACTCTTGTTTTGTGCATACATGTCATTTGAACTGTTATGTTAGTGCTTACTTCGTTGATTGTCAATAGTGTTTGTTGAAATTCCGGAACCGTGTAGAGTTTTTCATTTAGGAATGTCGTCCTAAAAAATAAAATGAACCAAAATTGTGATAACGCCAAAAATAAGAAAGAATCGTTGTGAACAAATGTCGTGTCTATGTGTACAAAGAAAAGAAAAGAGTTTTTATATGTAAGAGAAATGTTTATAGAGGGATTTTGTGTGTGTAAATAATGTGTGAAAATAAATTCTTGTAGGTGTGAGCGACGAGTGTATATAAAGAAACTTTTGTATAAACTGCGGGTGTGTGTTGGAAAAAACGAAAAAAAGAAATCTTTGAACATGAATAGGGTTTGTATATAGACCGTGTTGACGTAAAGAGAAAGAGTTCTAATGCGTATACAGAAAAAGTTCGTCATGTATAGGAATGTAGGTGTACAAAGAAAAGTTTTTCTCGTAGATGGCAATGGATGTATAGTTTTTTCTGAACATAAAAATGAAACAAAAAGGAAAAAGAAAGAAAGACCTCGAAGGTTGGCATGTTATGGTTAGGAAACATAAATCATTCGTAGAGAGCAAACATATCTTTTGGAAATAAGGGACTGACGCTAAGAGTTTATTTTCCTGAATGACCGAGATAAGAATGGATGGATTCATGGAACTGATGAAAGAACATAATTTGGAAACGTTGGGTCTGTTTGTGTAAATTCCCAATCGTAGTATCACAATGCCATAAACGGGATGCTTGAGTGCCCACTTGGCTATGGCCATGACTAATTTTGCATGTTGTTTCCGAATCATCATTGTTACGCGTGCCTTGTGGAAATGATATGGAAGTTCAACCCGAGATCGATACCTTGACACACGAATTTGTTGTACCCCAGATATCAAGATCGGGCTCCCACGATAAAAGATCCCGTTGAGACACGAACTTAGACTACTTTGAACCTTGGCCTATAAAAAGAATCCTCATCCTTTCCCCCGAAGCAAAGGACAGCGGAATCTCCTCAAGGGAGAGCAAATAATGAATGCTAAAACCTGGTTTCCCAAAGAAAGAAATGAAGAGGGAGAAATGAAAAGTAAGAAAAGGAAGAATTGAAAAGAAAGAAAAGGGAAAAATGAAAAGAAAGGAAAAGAAGGATTCTCGATCAAAGATCGGAAGAAAGTAAAAAAGGAAAAGATCGGAGGAAGACAGAGTAATTCCCGATCAATGAAAGAAAGAGAACAGAAGATTTTCAGACCAGATAAATTTTCGGCAAGGTAAATGACTGCCAGCAAAGGAAAATCCATTTTTTGGTGGTTCTTCCTTTGGGATTGCCATTCAAAGTCATTCTCGACTGGCCATATCCCGTCCCACTTAAACAAAGAGGAAAAGACCGAAACACCCAGTTTCCTCTCCAAAAACACTACCCTCGATAGGAAATCGTGTGCAAAATAAAGTCATGGTGTAGTTATGGTTTGGGATTAGGGTAAAACACTTGCATGTGTGAGTTTTTATACACTATGAGTTGCACCACTCAAAAGATGTTAGGTGAACGAGTGATTTTACAAAAGAGGGTTGCACCACTCAAAACATTCATCATACCACCTATTTTAGGGACTTGGTGCCTAATGGTACCTATTTTGGGCACCAACAAAGCACAAGGATTTAAGCTCTTGAGAACCAAACCCTCATCCAACAACTTCTTTACTTGAGGAATAAACTCAAGCCCAAGAGGTGTGGCAATGCTAGCAAGTGTCTTTTTACAAAGGAGAAAATGAGGAGGTTGTCTAAGAGGGAAAGTTTCTTTAATGTTTGTCTTTATTGTAAAATGAGTTTCCTTCTTAGCTAACCTCTTAGAGGAGACACTTACCTCCTTACACTTCTCTTTAACCACTAATGGTTGTCCTTCTTCTTGGGGGTAGATTTCTTCACTAGATTCTTCCCCTTTTGTTTCAACACTTTCACTAGAGGAAGGTGAACTAGTAGCCTTATCTTGGCTACCATAAATGTCTTGGCCCCTCATAATCATGATTTTTGTGGTGGCGCATTGAGCAGTAATGTGTCCTCTTCCAAGACATTTAAAGCACTTTATAGAGCTAGTTTTCTCTTGCATACTAGCCTTAGGGGCTTGCTTTTCTATTGTCTTCCCCTTATCATCTTTGGTCTTAGAAGGGGTCACCCCTAAGATGCCTTGACCTTGGTCTTTCTTTGGATAAGAGTGAGAGCCATAAGATTTTGACGTAGACTTCTTTTTAAGTTGTTGCTCTACCCTTATTTCCCAAACTAAGTTAGCCTCTACATTGTCCTTCCCATAGAAGTATGGGAGGTTAATGTTACCCTCCTGAGGCTTTCTTTCCTTTTCTCTTCTATGGGTGTGAGGTCTAAGATGTGACCTATGCCTTCCTTCATAATAGTCACAAAGTTCTTCACTTAGGCTCTTGCAAGAGTTATGACTACTATAGGAGGCATATTTTTCTCTTTTCATTTCTTTCATTATTTTTCTTCTTTCTTCCTCTCTTATTTTCTTTCTTTCATCTTGACTTATTTCTTCCACTCTTTTTTTTCCCTTTTTTTTCTCTCTTGTTTTTCTTTCCATAACTTGAGGGAAATCAACTCATCTAAGATTCTAGATAAATGGTCTTTATGACTAGTACACTCGCCATTAACACTAGATGAATGATGACTCATGTTGGTTCCTAAGTTGTGGTTCTTTCTTGTTGGAGGTTTGAAAACAAAAGGTAAAAGAAACTATGGTTGAAACTAGCCAAAATAAACACTAAAAGATGTGTGAAAGATAAGGTAAAAAACTAATTGGTAAAAGGAAAGCTATCTAGGCGGTTTGACAATGGAAGGTAAAGGAAATAAGCTATGAAAGTAAACTAGGCGAATCCTAAGAGTGTTTGGATGACCACATTCAAGGTTCCCAACAAAACACTCACTATCCTAAGGAAAAATTGCCTAAAATTATTACACACAAATGGAAGTTTGGTAACCTATTGGAGGCTCCCAACACACTTCCAATGAAAGACCTTTTTGTTACAAAACTTGAAAACAATGAAGATAAGTAAATTGCAAATTACAAAATTACAAAACGATCCTCAATTTTAGTGGTTGTTCTCTCTTTGGTGATTCACTCAATTTGGAGTGCTTCTTAGTCCAATAGCTCTTAAGGTGGTTGACCCCTTTCTTCTTGACTCAAATTCTTCAAGGGATGGCACTAATCCTCCTTCCAATTTCCTATATGGCAACCCACAAACAAGGAAACAAAAAGACAAGCAATAACCAAAGACAAAAAAAAAATGAAATGAAAGCTAAAACAATGGAGTTTTAACAAGACAATTTTTCAAGGATTACTCAACAATTAAAGCAATGAAAAGGACATAGAAGCAAGCTAGGACTCAAAGAGAAACTTAGAATGGCTCTAAAGTAGAGTAAAAAAAATTATATAAAAAAAAGACTCAACAAACCTCTAACTTTGACACTTGTTTTCACAGTAATTTTCAATTGAAATTTTGGAACTAAGATTGGTATAACATAGGCACCAATTATAGAATAAATATTGAGCCAAAACAACAAGCACACTTCCCTTTCACTTTTTTTTCCTGGATCCTGATTTTTCTGCCAAATTGTGTGATTTTTAGTATTTTTTCATTTTATCCAAATCACTTGGTTCTTTTTTTATTACTTTTTTCCATATGTCTAGCAAATTCAGTAAAAATGTCAGCTCAAAATTCGAAGTAACCAATTCTCAGTCATTTTTACAATTTTGTATGTCCAAGTTGCCAGCACCAGCGATTTTTTTTAAGCGTGGTATATTGATTGCCTTGGGCTTACTTTCAACCTTCCTATGTATGTTGAACTCACTAGGATTGTTTACCACAGTTTTAGGAGTTCAATATTCACTTAGGATCAACATTTCAGCCAGCAATTCAATCACCAAAACTCAAATTCACAATAAACACAATCATAAGGAAACCTAAAAGTTCAAGAAAAGGTTCACAATCAAAGACTCTCTAAGAATTTTGCATGAACATGTTAAGGACTAATTAACATGAAAGATTTGACTCAAATTAAATAATAGGCTAAAAGAATTTCATATACTCATGAACAAATGAGTTAGACAAAGAAACAAGAAAATAAAATTCAGCACAACATAAGAAATCTTATGTGACAAGTTTCATGACTAGACATGACTTCTATGACAAAACTACAATAGGTGAACAAGTCACTCTAGATTTTTGAGGTTTTCTTCTACTTTAATACTTTTGTAAGAATTTTATGGTTTAGGTCTCAGCCACAAAAAATAACAAGACAAAACTCAAAGGAACCTAAACTCAACACAATTCATGGTTCAAGAACAAGAACAAGAAATTTGAACCATAGAAAATCAAATCTAGCTTCTATAGCAAGTTTAATTGGTGGAAACTCTAAAGAATCATGTTAAAAACATTTATCACAAGACATGTGAGGAGATACATGGAGAAAAATGAAGAAACAACAATGGAAGAGAAGGTAAAGCAAAAAAATTAATGGAGGTTTAAGGAGCACCTACATGAAGCTCTTGTGCTCTGATTACCACTTGATGGAAGCTTGCTTGAGGGGCTTCTATGGAGGCTGGATCTTTGAGCTTCAATGAGGTCCTTTAATGGTGATTTTCCACCATGGAGATGCAGCAGAAGACAAAGGAGAAAAGGTGAGAGGAGGCACCATCCACTAGGGAATAAGCCATGGAAGAAGGAGCTTTACCACCAAGATGAGCCTTGGATAAGAAGCTTGGAGAGGATGCTTCAATGGAGGAAAAGAAAGAGGGAGAGAAAGAGAGAGGGGGGAGCATGAAATTGAAGGAAGAAAAAAAAGGAGAGAAGTTGAACTTTGAGTTGTGTCTCACAAGACTCTCTTTCATCAAAGTTACGGCAAGTGTTACATATGCTTCTATTTATAGACTAGGTAGCTTCCTTGAGAAGCTTTCTTGAGAAAACTTCCTTGAGAAGCTTCTTTGAGAAAACTTCCTTGAGAAGCTAGAGCTTAGCTACACACACCCCTCTCATGACTAAGCTCACCTCCTTGATAAGCTTCCTTAAGAAGATTCCTAAAGAAGCTAGAGCTTAGCTACACACACCTCTCTAATAGCTAAGCTCACCTCCTTGAGATGAGAAGCTAGAGCTTACCTACACACCCCCTATAATAGCTAAGCTCACCCTCATGACAAAATACATGAAAATACAAAAAAGTCCCTACTACAAAGACTACTCAAAATGCCTCGAAATACAAGGCTAAAACCCTATACTACTTGAATGACCAAAATACAAGGCCCAAACGAAGAAAAAACCTATTTTGATATTTACAAAGATAAGCAGGCTCATACTTAGCCCATGGGCTCGAAATCTACCCTAAGGCTCATGAGAACCCTAGGGCCTTCCCTTGGATCTCTGGCCCAATCTACTTGGAGTCTTCTGTCCAATGCCCTTGCGGGTTAGGATTGCATCACTTATGAGACACCCTTCAAAGTTCAACTTTTCTCCCTCTTTTCTTTCTTCAATTTCACGCTCCCCCTCTCTATTTCTCTATCTCTTTCTTTTCCTCAATTGAAGCATCCTCTCCAAGCTTCTTATCCAAGGCACATTCTTGGTGGCGAAACTCCTTCTTCTATGGCTTATTCCCTAGTGGATGGAGCCTCCTCTCACCTCTTCTCCTTTGTCTTCCATTGCATCTCCATGGTGGAAAATCACCATTGAAGGACCTCATTGAAGCTCAAGGATCCAACCTCCATAGAAGCTCTACAAGCAAGCTTCCATCATTCTCCTGGCAAATCAATTTTGTAGGCGTTATAATTGATCTTGGCTAGTACTTGAAATGGACCATCTCTTCTTGGCATGAGCTTGGAGTTCCTTTGGGAAGGGAACCACTCTTTCTTGAAATGTACCCAAACCCAATCACCTGGTTCAAATGTTACGTTTTTCCTTCCTTTGTTTGCATATTTTGCATACCCTTCCATTTTTTTCTCAATTTGGGACTTGACTTTCTCATGCATCTTCTTGACATATTCTACTTTAACCTGCCCAGACTTATTTTTAAATTGTGAAATTTTAGGTAAAGGCAACAAATCCAAAGGAGTTAAAGGGTTAAAACCATAAACAATTTCAAAAGGTGACAATTGAGTAGTACTATGCACAACCCTATTATAAGCAAATTCCACTTGTGGTAAACACTTTTCCCAAGTCTTAATATTTTTCTTAATAACAGCCCTAAGAAGAGTAGAAAGAGTTATGTTGACCACCTTGATTTGTCCATCAGTTTGAGGATGGCATGTAGTTGAAAACAATAGCTTAGTACTTATTTTCCCCCACAAAGTCCTCCAAAAATGGCTAAGAAATTTAGAGTCACAGTCACGTACAATGCTCCGGGGTAACCCATGAATCTTACTACTTCCTTGAAAAATAAATCAGCAAAATGGCAAGCATCATCCACCTTCTTGCAAGGTATAAAATGGGCCATCTTAGAAAACCTATCAACTACCACAAAAATTGAGTCTTTTCCTCCCTTGGACCGAGGCAAACCTAAAACAAAGTCCATAGAAATATCAATCCAAGGATGTTCAGGAATAGGTAATGGAGTATACAAACCATGTGGCTTGACTTTAGATTTAGCCTTTTTGCAAACAAGACACTTATCACACAATGAATGCACATCAGATTTCATGTGAGGCCAGTAAAAATGCTCATGCAAGGTATCATTTGTCTTTTGCACTCCAAAATGCCCCATTAACCCCCCCTCATGAGCTTCTTTAACAAGAACTTCCCTGATGGAACTCTTAGGCACACAAAGTCTTTTATCCTTAACCAAATAACCATAATGTTTAAAAACCCATTAGATGCATTAGGAGAACATGTTTGGTAAATATGTGAAAAATCAGCATCATGTTCATATAATTCCTCAAGGCACTCAAAACCTAGAAACTTAGCTTCAAGAGTAGATAGTAAAGCATACCTGCATGACAAAGCATCAACAACCACATTGGACTTACCTCTCTTGTGCTTGATCATATACGAAAATTGCTCAAGAAACTCCACCCACTTGGCATGTCTCTTGTTCAACTTACCCTGCCCTTTCAAATACTTTAAAGATTCATGGTCACTATGAATTACAAATTCTTTAGGCAGAAGATAATGTTGCCATGTTTGCAAAGCTCTAACTAATGCATACAACTCCTTGTCATATGTGGGGTAGTTAAGGGCAGCCCCATTTAGTTTCTCACTAAAATAAGCAATTGGGTGCCCCTCTTGCATTAAGACAACTCTTATTCCCACCCCAGATGCATCGCATTCAAGTTCAAAGGATTTAGCAAAGTTAGGCAAAGCAAGTATGGGTGCATGTGTTAATTTCTCTTTCAGGACAGAAAATGCTTTCTCTTGTTCCTCTCCCCATTTAAATCCCGCATGTTTCTTAACTAGCTAATTAAGAGGTGCAACAATAGTACTAAAGTCCTTCACAAGCCTCCTATAGAAACTAGCTAAGCCATGGAAACTTCTCACTTCACTCACATTCTTAGGAATTGGCCACTCTTGGATTGCTTTTATTTTCTCTTTATCTACATGCACTCCCCTAGAGTTAACCACAAATCCTAAGAACACATCATGATCTTTATAAAAGTGCACTTTTCCAAATTAGCATACAACCTTTGTTTTTGAAGCACAAGCAAAACATATTTCAAATGTTGTAAATGCTCATCCAAATTTTTGCTATACACAAGAATTTCATCAAAGTACACAACCACAAATTTTCCTAAGAACTCTCTCAAAACATGATTCATTAACCTCATGAGAGTACTAGGGGCATTTGTTAGACCAAATGGCATTACCTTCCACTCATATAAGCCATACTTGGTTTTAAAAGCTGTTTTCCATTCATCACCTTCTCTAATCCTAATATGATTATATGCACTTTTCAAATCTATCTTAGAGAAGTAGCATGATCCATACAATTCATCAAGAAGATCATCTAACCTGGGAATGGGATGCCTATACTTAATGGTGATGTTGTTGACAACTCTACATTCTGAGCACATCCTCCAACTTCCTTCCTTCTTCAGCACCAATATGATAGGAACAACACATGGGCTCAAGCTTTCCTCTACCCAAACTTTAGTCATCAAATTAGTGACTTGCTTTTGGATCTCCTGGGTCTCCTGAGGATTACTCCTATATGCTGGCCTATTAGGCAACACAGCTCCTGCAACCAAATGAATTTGGTGTTCAATACCCCTTAATGGTGGGTGTCCTTGTGGTATCTCCTCTGGAAACACATCCTGAAATTCCTGCAAAATAGATTTAACAACACTAGGAGGTTCGAGGTCAGAATCAAGGACAACAATCTCCTTATTATAAAGTATATACATAGACTTCCTTGCCATTAAAGCTCTTCTCACCTCTCTACTTTTCACAAATAATCCATTCTTTCTCACTTTCTTTTCTCCACTTTTTCTTTTTTCTCTTTTCTCTTTTTCTTTATCTTATGGGTCTCTTTCTTTCTTTCTTTTTTCTCTTTTTCATTTTCTTTTCTCTCTTGCTCTCTTTTCTCTCTCATGATACTCTGATTATCAGAAACCTCTTTTAGAGATAATGAAACCAAGGTAACCTTGCGGTTGTCATGATAAAAAATGTATTTATTTTTGTGACCATCATGGTGAGCTTTCCGATCAAACTGCCATGGTCTCCCAAGAAGCACATGGCTAGCTTCCATAGGAACCACATCACACAGAGTTTTGTCCTTATACTTCCCAATAGAAAACTGAATCTCCACTTGCTTATCCACCCTCAATTCACCTTCCTCACTAAGCCATTGTAGCTTATAAGGTCTAGGATGGGGTTTAGTCTCTAAGTTCATTTTCTTCACCAACCTAGCACTAACCACATTTGTGCAACTCCCTCCATCTATGATCAAAGAGCACACCCTCCCTTGGATAAGACACGTAGTATGGAATATGTTTTCTCTTTGGCTTTCCTCACTCTTCTTGGCTATCCCTCCTAAAATCCTCCTCACAATGAACAAGTCTCCTTCAGGGATCTCCTCTTCTAACGCTCTCTCTTCTTCACTTGATGGTTCAGAAGGAGAACTCTCACTTGTGATTTCCCCATCATCTTTTAATATCATAACTTTCTTAGTGGGACATTCAGAAGCTATGTGTCCTCTACCTAAACACTTAAAGCACTTTATGTCTCTAGACCGAGAATTGTTGGCCACTTCCTTTCCCCGATTTTGGGTGGACTGTGGTGTAGCCCTTAGGGTCCTATTAGATGAAGTTCCCTCTTTCTTAAACCCCTCCTTCCACCTAAAGTTATCAAAATTAGATGAACTCTTCCTCACACTTTTTCTCTTTAATTGCTGCTCCATTTTCATAGCATGATGGACTGTATCCTCTATCTCTACATAATTTTGCAGCTCCACCACATCCCTTATATCTCCATTCAGCCCATTATTTCCTCCCTATCCTCCTCAACATTGGCTTGAATCAGGGCTATTTCAAGGTCTTTGTAGAACTCATATACACTCTTACTCCCTTGGGTCATTCTTTGAATCTTATTGGGAAACTCTCTATGGTAGTGAGATGGAACATACCTCCTTCTCAACACTCTTTTCAACTCCTCCCAAGTCTCCAACATAGGCTCTATATACCTCCTTCTCTCCATTTGGAATTGATCCCACCAAACGAAGGCATAGTCAGTGAATTCCAAGGTAGCTAGCTTGATCTTCCTCTCTTCAGTTAGGGTGTGACAAGAGAAAATTTGTTCTACCTTCAACTCCCACTCAATATAGGCTTCAAGATCACTTTTACCCCTAAATGGTGGAATGGTAACTCTTCCTCCCTCCTCTCAGTTTCCTCTTAGTTCTTCCTCATTCCCTCTCCTTCTTCTCCCTTCATGCCTTTCATGTCTATCCCTATCTCCATGTTGGTCATTCTCCCTATTCAGATTTTGGTTTTCTAAACTCTCAAGCCTCTCATAAATTTCCTCTGTATGCTCCCTCAAAAATTGGTTCATCCTTTGAGTTAAGGCATCTAACAACATCCTATGATCTCTAGTAGGGGATGAAGGTCCCTCTCTCTCAGCCATGAACAGAATATGAAGTAAGAAGACCTCACCAAAGTGTTTCACACAATTAGGCTTTTCAACAAATGTACTCTCTAGCCTTTTTCCACTGGTTCTCTAACTTAAGGTTCTTACAAGAATCAACAATCTATGATCAAGAATCACTTTCAAGAGTAACAATCACAAGGCTTGACACAAAATTTTGAACACCAATGAAAGGGAAGTAGCAAAGAACAATTTCACTACCAACAAACAATAACAAAATATATGGAAAAACAAGGATTAGAGAAGACACTTGACACTTAGGAATTTTATCAAACAAGTGGGGTGCAAGGAAATTTAATGACTACAGCTGTTGTACTCTTTGTACTGAATTTAATAAACAACAACCACAAGTTATGCAATTTTTTTTTATAACACAAACTGCTTCTAGTAATGTAATTTGTAACCTTGCAATCAAACTTTTAAGTTGCAGCCACTGAGTCCTAGATTATCATTCCCCACAAGACAAGCTCATGTTTAACACTCAACAGAAATCAACACCAAGAACAAGTATGCAGCAGAGTATGAATAGAACAAGAAATTGAAGATAGCAAGCAACCAAATTGCACAATCCGAATTTTAGCAAACATAAATTAGGGTTGTGTCAGGCCTAAGGTGTGACCAGAATTGATTAAGAGAATGGAGAAAAAGGTAACTCAATTCCAACCCTAGAACTGAGCTCTGGTACAAAATGATGGGAATAGCACGTTCTTGGTTCAAAACGGATCTTTTAGGATGGAATTCGTGCACCAGGAGCAACAACCCATACGAGTTTTTAATTTCGTTCGAATCTCGATCTACAGAACTCGAATTTGAGTGATTCCAAAACGAGAAGAAAGATGACACTCTAAACTGCAATTTAGGGTCAAGAAACACTAAAAATAGACTCATAATACATGCAGAACGAACCTGATAAAATTCTAACTGAAGGCGCAAACTTAAGAATGCCAAAAGTGCAAACACGAACAAAAACGTGGAAGATAGAAAATCAAAAAGGCGCCACAAACAATGAGGTTTGATAAGCCTAGAGGATCGCCAGAAGAATTGGGTGAATTCCTGATAAGATCAGTTGGTTCAAGGGAGAACCCTAGCAAACACATAGCTTACACTTTTGGCAAAACAACAACTGTCCTCTTCATTCAGTTTCAAAAGCTTTTATACAAATTAGTTCTCAAAAAAATAAGGGAAATGTAAATTAAGAGAAATGTAAAATCCCAAAGTATGAAATTGGGCTTTCATTCCAAGCATTCAACACATAAGACTAGCAACTCTCTCTTGTGGGCCTCCAAGTGTTGGGCCTCTCCCTGCATTTGAACTGCCCTCAGAATAGTCACCATATGTTCCACAACTTTTTGGGCCTTTTTAGCTCTTGCTCCTGTCATGGGTCCTCCTATGTCTTGTATTGGGTCCTGAGCTTCCATTTGGTCTTGGGCCTGGATCTGGTGGTTGTCATGGGCTGTTGGATCAAGTGACCTCAAAATAATTAAGAAGGGGGGAGGGTTGAATTAATTATTAATGTGTCTTGACTAATTAAAAATTATCCTTCTTAATGTTACTAGATTCAACTAGGCTTTTACTACTAAGTTAAAAAAGTAAAGAACAGAAACAATAACTTAACTAAAAGTAAAAGCGACAATTAAAAGTACACAATGGAAATTAAAGAGTGTAGGGAAGAAAAAGACAAACACAAGATTTATACTAGTTCGACAACAACCCGTGCCTACATCTAGTCCCCAAGCAACCAACGGATCTTGAGATTTCTTCCAACCTTGTAAAATCCTTTACAAGCCACAGATCCACAAGGGATGTACCCTCCCTTGTTCACTTTGAACAACCAAGTGGATGTACCCTCCACTTGAACTGATCCACAAGAGATGTACCCTCTCTTGTTCTTAGTATAACAACCCAAGTAGATGTACCCTCTACTTGTACCACAAAGGATGTATCCTCCAATGTGTTAGGACAAAGAATTCTTAGGCGGTTAGTCCCTTGAATTATCTGTGAGGGAGATGCAAAAGATATCTCAGGCAGTTAGTCCTTTGAAATATTTTGTATAAAGGGAAAGGGAAAAATATATCTCAGGCGGTTAGTCCTTTGAAATCTTTTGTAAGAAACAGAAGATATCTCAGGTGGTTTGTCCTTTGAAATCTTTTGTCAGGAGGAAGAAGGAAAGAAACAAAAGAATTCTCAGGCGGTTAGTCCTTTGAATCTTTTGGCAAGAGAAAGAAGTGAATGAAAAAGAAGAGTAGCACAAGTTTTTTAACAATGAACTTTTCTTGGAAGAGAAAGTATTGAACAAAAACTCTATGAAAGAAATCTGTTAATCATGAAAGGAATCAGTCTTTTCAGTTTTTGAAATTCGTGCCATGGTCACATATTTATAATCATTTGATGACTCAAGTTAAAGTTTGTGACTCTTGGCAATTTCTTTAAAACTAGTCACCTTTTAAAAGTTGTGACTCTTTTTGAAAACTAGTCACTTTAAAAGTTATGACTCTTTTGAAAACTAGTCACTTAAAGGTTGTGACTTTTGAAAAACTCTTCAGAAACAAGTCACTTTAAGAATTGTGACTTTTGGTAATTTATTTTTCGAAATTAGTCACTGGTAATCGATTACCAATCGATTACACATCAAAAGATGGGACTCTTCATGTTTAAATTTGAAAATCAAAATGTTTAGAAACTCTGGTAATCGATTACAAGTATTGTGTAATCGATTACACAAGTGTAAAATGATTTGAAAATATTTTATGACTAGTTGTGACTCTTGAAATTTGAAATCTAACATTTTAAAACATTGGTAATTGATTACAACTTTGTAAATCATTTTTGAAAACAATGTTGGCTATATTGGTAATCGATTACTACCTTCTGGTAATCGATTACCAGAGAGTAAAACTCTTTGGTAAAAGATTTTGTGAAAAATTCTTGTGCTACTCAATGTTTTGAAAAACTTTTTTAGTACTTATCTTGATTGAGTCTTCTCTTGATTCTTGAATCTTGATCTTGATTGTTCTTGAATCTTGATTCTTGAAACTTGATTGAATCTAGAAACTTGATTATTCTTGAATCTTGATTCTTTGAAACTTGATTCTTGAAGCTTTTTGACTCCTGATTCTTTGGAACTTGCTTAACTCGTGATTCTTTGGCATCATCAAAATAATCTTGGAAGGTATTGCTTCCACATGGGATTGGGCTTTGATGTCCACATCAGCATCATATAGGAAACTTAGAAAACAAAACAAAGTTCAACAAGACTACTTCTAGGAATTGATTTAGAACATGTTATGAACTAAATAACATGCATGACTTAGACTCAAAATTCAAAAGATAGGCTAAGAATGACAACAATACATGAACAAATGTATCTAGAATTCAATCAACAAAATCAAAATTCAACACAAACTTAGAATATAATGTGACAATTATTATGACTAAACATGACTTTAAGACAACAGGGATTAAGTGATCTACACTTACATTTTTGTGTTCTTTTTTCTAATCAATATTTTGGAAGAAAATTTAGATCTAGAGGTTCAACACAAGAATATTATGACTGAAAAATGATAGAACCTAAAATCAGCACAAAAACGTGATTCAAGAGTAGATCTATAAAATTTGAACCATAAAAATGCAAAAACAAGTGTAGATCTAAGATTTAATCGGTTTATATTTTTGAATCTACTCTAAACAAAGCCAAACCACAAGACAATGGAGGATATACATGGAGAATAAGATGAAGAACAAGAAATTAAAGTGAATTGACCGAACAAAAAGATAGAGGAAGCAAAAGAACATCACCTATATGAAGATGCTCTGATACCACATGATGTAGCACCATGTGGAGCTTGTAGGCCTTGGATCTTCTTCATCAATGGAGTCCTTTGCTACTTGAAGATCAATGACAGTGGCATGGAGAAGGAAGAAAGATGATTGGAGATGACACTTCAAGGAGAAGATGAGTCAAGAAGAAGCTCACCACCATAGGAAGCCATGGATAAGAGCTTGAAGGTAGGAGAAGATGAGTTGAGGGAGAGGGAGAGAAGGAGCACGAAATTTTGTGCCTCAAATGAGGTCTAAACTTTGAATTGTAATTCTCAAATGATCAAAGTTGAAAAAATGCACACACATGGCTTCTATTTATAGCCTAAGTGTCACACAAAATTGGAGGGAAATTAGAATTTCTATTCAAATTTCACTTGAATTTGAAATTGAATTTGTGGAGCCAAAATTTCACTAATTTTTATTAGTGAATTTTAGCTATGGTTGAGCCCAAAAATCCAAGGTCAACTCCAAGATTCTCCACTAAGTGTGCTTAGGTGTCATGAGGCTTGTAAAGCATGAAGGACATGCACAAAGTGTGACTATATGATGTGACAATGGGGTGTAGCAAGCAAATGCTCACCTTCCCCTCTAAAATTTAATTAGATTGGGCTTCTCCCAATTCAATTAAATTTATTTTCCAATACAAACATGAAATATTCACTTAATGCATGTGAAATTACAAAATTACCCATAATACAAAAACTAGTCTAGGTTCCCTAAAATACAAGGGTTGAAAAATCCTACATTTCTAGGGTACCCTACCTACAATATGGAGCCCTAAATACAAGGCCCAAAAATAATGAAACCTTAATCTAATATGTACAAAGATAAGTGGACTCATACTTAGCCCATGGACCCGAAATCTACCCTAAGGCTCATGAGAACCCTAGGACCTTCTCTTGCATCTCTGGCCCAATCTTCTTGGAGTCTTTTATCCACTGTCCTTGGGGGGTTTAATTGCATCAGTTAGGTAGGTGCCACGTTCAAAATTTAGAGGACGCCTATGGTGAAGTCATCAAAAGGGTCCTTCACATGTAGATCGTGAAACAACCAATCATACATGTAGAAGATATCCCTGTTCATCCATTCCCTATTCATAAAAATGAACTATGGAGGAGGGGTGACATCCAACCAAACAGTACTGAGGGTAACTAGACAATGCTTTGGTTTCGGGATATTACTTATCGGCAACCAGCTAAGACGGTTAGTCATATCCGATTCATGGATGTAACAAGAGAAGAAGGCACCTACCTCCTCTTCCACCAACATATAGCCCAGAAGGGTAATAGGAGGAAGGGGAATCTTCTCCTTCAACACGGGTCTCTTCTTGGGCTAAACCAACTCAACCATCGGTTCTAAAGAGATTGACCCAATTCTTGCAGGGGCAAGACCAGGCTGTGGTACCTCCACCGGAAGAGTAGTATTAGTCGTCGTCGTTTCATCAATGGTATCACTAACCTTCATAGGAAGCTAGTCCAAAAATGCCAAAAAGCCGTTGGATCCTCCCCCGTCAGAAGACAAGCCACTAGCTAAGACCAAATATGCTGACCCCAACGATGAGGAATTGGTAGATACCATCAATATATCCTTGTCAAAGTTGCGGACCTCATACACATCCTCAACCAACCCCATTGTCGAAGCCATTATTCCTAATGTACAACACATATCTAAAAGAATAAAACTGAAGGCATTACTCGGCCGAGAAAGAAGAATATTAGAAAAGGTGTAAGGTCAATGATGATTCAACGATCCTTTTTTTTATAGGGTTGGGCCTCAAATGGGCTTAATTCAAAATTAAATCCCGACCATCAGATTGAATTAGATCAATAACGAAGAAGAAAAACGCATTTCAGTTACCAAAGCTGGCAGTTGAAGAGACATGGTGTAGACCACGATATAGCCATTACATAATGACCTCGAGAAAGCATAACTGTTCATAAGACAAATGGTCATCATAGATACCTCCGTAGTGCAAAAGATGTTAACAAGTAAAACCTTTCTGGGTCTCCTTAGACCAAAAAGGGCTTAGGGGCCAGTATACTAGATAGGTATTCAGCTAGGGCACCGAGTACCTACCCAAACCCCACATGAAGGAAAGATGACTCGCGACACAAAGTACTCGAATTGAGGGATCAAATAATCTTTTAATAATTGAGTGACCAAATTGAACCTTACAATATAATTAAGGAACCAATTGTAGCCATAATTATTTTTGTAAATTAAAAATTTTATGATACTTTTTTGGAACTAAAAATTTGTTGTGTTCAATTAAGTTAAGATAGATGGATAAGATTAAACAACATTACACTTGATCACTAATAATCATATCTATTTATTCTAAACAGTTAAACAACCCAAAAAATTTATTCTAAAAAGCTATTTGAATTCATAAATGGATTCATTTATTCAATAGATTTACTTTGTTACCGTATAAAACACCTTAACATATAGAAATTAAATATTAACTCAAAGTAAAATAAAAACAGCGATTTTTTTTTTAAAATAGCTAAAAAAAATCAAACCTAATATTAAAGAAGTGATGTTTATAAAAAATAATAAAATTTAAGGAAACATTTATAATAATTTTTAGTTAGTTAAACTTAATTTAAAAAGAATATAATCAAGTTGGTTGAACAAGGTGTAAGGTGCAAATTATTGTAAATTTCATTAGTTACTTGTTTTTTATTGTTACATATCAAATGACAGTTATTAACCTCAAAAAATTCAACCGGCTCAAATTGAAAAATGCATATCTAAACTTAGTTTCAAGTCAAAATTTAACATATTTTAATTTTGTAACCAAAATTTTTACAGGACAAAATCTGAACATTTGTAATTTTATGAGTGCAAAAAATATATTTTAGCAAAAAATTAAACCTACTAAATTTTAGTTTAATTATTTAACGTTAAATTTTTCTAGTTAATACATACCTATCATCAATAAGCAATTTGACCGCCTTTAACCCCAGTTAAAAATAAACCTGGTTAAATAATATAAAAAGAAGATGAATGAAAGGTTAATAAAACAATAGCTTCTCCTCATTACTTGTATCGTAAAAGGAAGAAAGTCCTACTATGAGAATAAAAACTTTTGAATCAACCAATTTGTAAGAAGCAATGGCAGAAAATTACAATTTGATTGGGATATAAAAATAGCAATTATATTCTTTAAAAAATAACAATTATAAATTTAAGAAGTTAATAAAGAAACACTTCTTTTTGATAATTTCATTTCTCATTTCCTATAATAGTGTGTTATTGAAGGTCATCATCAATGTTATTTGGTCTTCAAAATGGGTTAACAATTTTAGGTGTTACCATGATGCTTTGGTCTAACAAAAACAATTGGCCATTTGTAAAACGAATGAACTTTTATACATAAAAAAATATTTTATTAAAAAACATTTTAAAGACTTGCATAGTAGCCTAGAAATTTTAAGAGCAAAAACAAAGGTTATGGGAGATAATATTAAATATTATTACTTAGAAATATTATTATCCTCGAATTTAATCTGGATATGAAAAAAAAGTTAATTAAAAACATTCTCAGTTTTATTAATTTTTATCCTAATCATTGTTAATACAGATAGTTAGTAATTTTTTTAAAATAAAATAGAAATTTAAAGCATTATATTCAATAAAAAAGTATGAGCCTTACGACTCTAATTATTATATGAATACAAACTATAAAGGAAAGCAACGTTAACAGTGTAAATTTTTCTATAAAAAAGTGTATTAAAACCTTTAATATTATTTATGTTAGGTATTTAAAACCTTCAATTGTAGACACCAACTACAAATTCAAGAATTCACTAAAGAAAAATAATCAACACGTTACTTTTTTGAGAACTAAATGAATACAAATATTTTTATACAAAACACACATGATGTTTTTCAATTCAAGACAAATATTATACATACATCAACACAAACAGAGAAAAATTAAATATAAAAGGAAAATTTATAAAAAAAAAGTAAAAATTACAAAGAAAATTAAGTAAGCATTGATTTTTCTATACAATTACTTTTTTCTCTTTTTATTTTGAGGTAATTTTCTACTTACCAAATTCCTTGCAGTTTCATGCGCTAAACTTGTAACATTCCATTAGAGGAAGCACCCAAAGAATATCCAATCTTGCCTTCCTTGGCATGATAGTTTCCTTGAAAGATAAAAAATAATGACACACATCATCAGTTTCATATGTGTGTGTGCCTTAGCAATGACAACAACTTCATTAGGCTCGAGAGCCATATGATGAAATATAAATTTATACCTCATGCTATATTTCATCCACCAGGATAGCAAATAAGGTTGCCCGATGCTTATTTTATAAGTTGTTATGCTATCATTTTTCCATTCCTCAAGACACAAAATGCATCTCTTAAGACTAGAAAGGACATCTGATCATTATCACAAAACAATAAACTTGAAGATTATTTCTTGATACGAAGAAATGACAAATAATGTAATAATGAAAGAGCAAAAGCTCCTCTGTCTTTAAATAGGAAAATAATGCCTCTTGATATTTCCATCTTCAATTTATAATTAATGAAAAATGAGAATGAAGAGTTCCACATTTACGGAAGATTAAAAAGAGTTTAAGATTCTAATTACTCATTCACTATCGATAAGAAATAGAAAAGCAAGAGTTTATAATTAATTTACAATTGTACTCCAAATTTGGGTGGGAAAATGAAGATGGTAGAAGTAAGACCATATATATATATATATATATAATAGATGTCCATATAAATGTTGAATGTTGAATGGTTCAAGTACGTGAACAAAAAGCATGATCGAACAACTGTCACATTTTATGAAAGTGCGGGTACACAACAGTCTACATGTGTTGATGAGGTCAAAATGTATTACAATTGTAGGTATTTGTCATCCTGTGAGGCAGCATGAATAATTTTTTGTTTTGACATTCATCACAAAGAACCTACTATTGAAAGGTTATCCTTTCATTTACCAAATGAACAATATGTTATATATGGTGAGGATGCTCCTATTGAAGATGTTATTCAAAAGCCAAAAAACAACACCTCTAAGTTTTTGGCATGGATGGAGACAAATAAATTTTATCTTAAAGCTAGAAATCTTTTATATGCTCAGATCCCATCTCAATTTGTATGGAAGCAATGTGAATGGGTATGGTATCCCAAATAAGAAAGGTACCACTGTAGGAAGATTACGGTTTACTCTCCTAGGCAATGGAAAGTTGTATTGAGAATTTTGCTTAATTACTTAAAGGATCCCCAATCATATTCTGAAATAAGAACAATTAAGAATGATCATCTTATCAGAATGAGAATGGTCAATCTCAACCATTAGATTAAAATGAAACGTTAAGATTAAAACATTTTCAATTCAAATTACAATTTTAGTTAACAATAAAATCTCTAAAAGATTTAATTTAAGTCAAGATCACCAGCACAACCACCACCACTGATGCAATCTTCCCAAGGAGGGGACCTATCACCTAAGTCATGGCTAGGAGACTCCAGGAAGATTGGGCCAGGGATGCAAGAGAAGGCCTGATGCAATCCTACCCCCCAAGGGCATTAGATAGAAAACTCCAAGAAGATTGGGCCAGAGATGCAAGAGAAGGCCCTAGGGTTCTCATGAGCCTTAGGGTAGATTTCGGGCCCATGAGCTAAGTATGAGGTCACTTATCTTTGTACATATTAGAATAAGGTTTCATTATTTTTGGACATTGTATTTAGGGCTCCATCATGTAGGTAGGGTACCTGTTCGGCTTCCGGCAAGTGCACCGGATTGCACAAGTAGTATAAAACGGTAAGAACCGAGTATCGAACTCTAGGGGAACTTGTGTTATTTGGTAAGCTATTTCAGAAAATAAGTGTCTGGTGTGTAAAGATAAGTGTGAATATCAACAAGTGTATAAAATGTCTGTGCAAAAAGAAAGAAAATCATGCGTCAGAAATGATGTGTAAAAACAAGTAGAAACACGTTGGTTTTCCTAATAGGTGCCTGATGCTGAAAAGATATTCTCTATCTAACAATGCTCATGTGTTCTTATGGTGTCTCCTGAGATACTAAACCCTGATTCCTCATGATTGTTTAGCATAATTCTGATCAAGCATCGTCCGTAGATTTCTTTTGTAAGACAAAACTTAACTAGGACCGCATTGAGACACACATACACAACTAACTTATTGCACCCCGATTCCTCGTGATAGCACGACAACTTAGCCCTGTACTATCAAGGACTTTAGAGTCAGACCAGTTTCCATTGTTGAATGACCTTAACAAAGCATGCATCTACGTGATCAAGGTAAAGACATACTGGAATGAAAAGTAGATAGCACGGAGAACACACAAAACATCATTAAATAGATAAAAAATATATTTACATCAGATACCTACAGGGAAGATCCAACAGAGGATTTAGCTTTCCATACCAGGAAGCCTTCCTTACAACAAAGAGAAGAACAAGATGAAAGATTGAAAAAATATAAGTGGTGAGGATGTCTCCTTCACCTCTAGGATCTCACAATCACTCACAAACTCATCTCAAGCTCTCAAACCGGCTCCTGCTTCAAGCTCTGGTCTCTGCAGATTTTCACACAGCAAAATCTCTCAAAACACTCTAGAACTTGGACCTTTCTCTCTCTAGAAACTCTAGACATGCAATGCTCTGAATCCCAGTCCAAACTCCCTCTCTAAAATCTGATTTCAGGCTTAAATAGGTGGCCTTGTTCGTGCTCGTGCGCTTAGCGCAATTATGGACCGCGTAACGCACATTAGTGAATTTTGGCTTAGCGCGTGCCTTTCTCGCTTAGCGGATGAACTGAAGCGGCGCGCTTAGTGAGATGAAGCGGTGCGCTTAGTGAACCTATACAACTCATCTTCTTCCAGAGTCTTCCTCGCGCTTAGCCCATGAGTGGTGCGCTTAGCGGATGCTTGCTAAGCCAATGTGTTGGCTTAGCGAGAAGGTGAAAAACAACACTTTTCAAAGCTTGCCTTATTAACCTGAAATTGAGAGAAAAAGATTATTAAACACATAAACTGGAAGTACTAAGTATTTATTACCTATACTAAATAGAAAATACTTATAACACTACAAAATAACCATAAATTGGAAGAGTTTGATACAATTTACACAAGTTTTATACATAAAAGTTAGTCGTATTCACCGATTAACAACTCCCCCAAATTTACAGTTTTGCTTGTCCTCAAGCAAAAAGAGAACAATTCACTTGTCCTCAAGTGACAAAAACATGCAGTGACTATGTACAAAGGTGTATACAACAAAAGTTACTGATTGCATGATAAGAGAATGGAGTAAAATGCCTTCATCACTTGTCTCTCACAAGGTATGCAGTTATCCAAAGAGAAGAATAAAATGTAACCTGAACAATTAGATGGAGCTAATCATAAGACAAATATTAAGGAAAGTAGCTTAAACCACAGTCTCACGGCTATTGTTTCACTCAAGCACAAGTGTTTAAGCTATTCATTAATAACAACTAGCAAGAGGTCCAATCTTTGAATTTCATCTCATGCCATAAAGTCAGAAATGTATAAACAGAATTAGAAGGACTTTCTCAGGCTTGTAGTGAGGCTTGGCTACAAAAATTCATTGGTTTTTCTAGGATTCAAAGGTTTAGATTCTAAGAGATCACAAATCCTAGACTTATCCCAATGATCTTTTCAATACAATTGGCTTGCTCACTAGCTTTTCACTTTCATTTGCTTTTGACCTTGTTACATCAACACACTTTTTTTTTTTAACATACAACTTATTTGTTGTGTGTGCTGATGCTTTTCCTTTTTCTTTGCATTCTAATTGACTTTACTCCCCCAAATTTGGGGTAAATTTTTTCTTGAACCATATGCTCTCCTAGAATCTAAGCAAGGTATCAGGAGATAATTATTTAAGTCATGAGTTCAATTTATGACAAAATCATTCAACTTATAAAAGGAGCAAAGGATACAGTTATTTTGCAAGGTAAGCTGTTTGGTCAAAAGGCTTGTGTATACACAAATCATGGCCTTCATCATGTTCTCATTTATATATTTCATTCCAAAATTCAGAGATTCATGCAAAGATTATTACTCACAGCTAGTCGTTCACTCACAGTTTAAATTCACACTCTCACCGGTTTTGGTTCAAGCTTTTCTTTCTTGATCAATTTGTCTCCTGATTAACAATTCTAATTGCAAGTTCACATTCTTGTTCTTTCTTTGTCTAACATACACACTTGCTCAAACTTATGAAAAAGAACACAAACTCCATCACAATCATGCATTCAATTCAATATAAAGACATACACCCATTTTTCACAAAAAGACAAAAGTGTTTCACTGCCATGTCATAAAAATCAAGTCAACCGTTCAAAATGCTTCAGAATAAGCAAATCAACTATCTATAAATAAAACTAGCAGTGTATGTAATCATAAAAGAAATATTGTACTAAAACCATAATTATCATAAAAATAATCTAAATGGCACAAAAAATTATCATCAGGAATTTAAAAATCCTGTGATCAGTCCTGAGTATCCTGTGTCTGAACATCCTCCTCGTCTGTTAAGTGAAGCACAGGGGTAGCTGTAGGAGAGGTGTTCAGAGACAGGACTGACATAGTCTGATCCTCAGGAGTGTAAGAGTCTGCTGCCTGCTGAAGTGAAGCTGTATCTGCCACTGGTTCTGAAGGCTCAGAAGTGGTTGCAACTTCTTGTGTTTGATTTGCCTTCTTCCTTCTGACCAAGGGCTCTGGAGTGGTAGTCTCAGATGACTCATCCTCCATATGCTGAGGTACCTGGGCTGTGGGACCTTCATCTTCCCTATGAAGAGAAGGTTAGGTCCCGGGCCAGGCTACCATCTCATTAAACTGCTCTATTGAAGGAATAGAGTTTGGAGGCGCCACCATTTGTAAACTTTGTAATAAAATAATTTGCCCCTGATGGATGCTTTGAAGCATGGCTTCAAGACGCTAAAAATCTGCAGGAGCTGGGGCAGAGGAGCTGCTAGGGTATGTGTTGGAGGAGGAGCTGTGGAAGGGGCCTCAACTGGCCTTGTCCTCGCTCTCTTGGCCCCTCTGATAGTAACTATTAGATCATCAGGGTTCCAACTGATTTTCCTGATATAGGCCAAGTTAATAACCAAGCTCAGGCGTTTGAAGACCAGACTGCTATAAGCAACCCCTCTAGACTTACATAAAGTGGTGATAAGAGCAGGGAACCCAAGTCTAGAAGAGTTTGACTGAGCCATAGATGTAATTTGACCAGAGATGAGGGCTCCCACATTCATGTCCATTTGAGAGACTAGGCCAAAGATCAGCTTAGCTTGATCTACTGTCAGGTCCGAGGTGTGGGAAGTAGGGGCCAGGTTGGAGTACGAGAGAACACTCCACACCTGAACAAGAGTTGTTAAATTTTTCCTGAGAATCTTCCCAGGGTGGCCTTCAGCATTCAAAACAAACCCCCGACCTGGGATACATAAGGCAGCCTCAATTTCTCTAATATCAGTGGGCAACCTGCAGTATCTGGAATATGCAGGTAAGGTTTCAACCTCAGCAAGTACCACAGGTGTCTCCAGAAAGGTGTTGAGGTTGTCTGCATTAATCTTCACCACGTGGCCTTTGACCCTGACTTGCTTTGGTGAAGGTCCTTTGGAGTTGTAAAGGTTAGCATAAAACTCTTTCACCAAAGTTAGATCTATGTTGTTGTCATACTGAGTTGTGGGCCTTGTACCAATACTCTTTCTCTTTCTGGAAGCCATCTGCAGACAAAGGAATCAAACAGTTGATCATGACTCAAGTTATTCAAATTTCAAAAACTGAAAAATACAATTAAAAAAGACACTGGCCGCTTAGCGATCCATGGTTTGCTTAGCTGGCCTTTGCAAAAAAAAAAACTACCGCTTAGCGACATGTGGAGCCACTTAGTGGAAGTTGTAGAAATTTAGCTTCTACAGAATTGGCTTAGTTGGACAGTGCCCGCTAAGCTGAACATCTGCCGCAAGGATATGCGCTAATCTCCTTAAAGGTTGTGCTTAGCGACATCAACCCTTCAAAAATTCCACTAAGTATCGCTAAGCTCAGCGGATGCCGCAACAAATCGCGCTTGGCCCAGGAAAGCTCGGCTTAGCACGTGGCTATCAACAAAAAAAATTGTCTAAGTTACCTGGGCTTAGCGATTCAGCCTCGTTTAGCCACAAGCATCTCAGCAAGAGGATGAATGTTCATCCTCAAAACTTGAACTCGCTTAGCACGGTAGGCACGCTTAGCTAGTTCTTCAGAGAACGCCTATATACACAATGATTACTGATGAACTCGCTTAGCGCAGCATGCTCGCATAGCGAGTTCATCGCGTTTTCCAGAAAACGCAAAAAACGCAGTTCGTTTTCTTGCACTTTTCAAGCCTCTAAAAGGCATATCAGACATGCAATGTGTGCATCATACTCAATACAGTATACAAGCGTATATAGTCCTAATCTTAAATTAATTTTAACAAAACATAAAAACCCTAAAAATCTAAAACTACAGTTGAAGTCTTCTACCCTAAAGTTTAGACAAGAAAAAGAGAAAAAGAATCAAGGAACTTACTTGGATTGTTAATGCTTTAGGATTGGAAGTAGACAACACAAAGAGAAAGCACAAATGCAAAATGCATAAATTTTTTGGAGAGAGAGTGTAGAGAAGGAGTTTCCGAAATCTGGCAAGTGTGAGTGTAACTGCTGTTACACTCACTTAAGCAGTTTTCGACACTTTCGCTTAGCGGAACGCTGCGCTAAGCGAGCCAGGGAGACGTTTCGTTTCTCAATAAGGCTCGCTTAGCAGACCCGCACGCTTAGCTGACGTTTCAAATTCAAAATCAGTTTTTTTTTTTCACAAAGGCTTGGCTTAGCACGAGGATAAGACCGCTTAGTGAGGTTTGCAGATCTGAAAAGCTGCAACTCTCTCTAAGCCAGGCTCTGGCTGGCTTAGCTAAAATGATGCATCTTAAGTACAGAGGAGCATGTGCTTAGTTGATAAGGACTCACTTAGCGCTCACATTGCCGCAACGAATTCAACTTAGCTGCCATGACTGGCACTTAGCTTCATGGACCTCAGTTATGGCCGTAAGGAATTTAGCTTGGCGACATTAGGTCACGCTTAGCCAAGGATAAGTTGTCTCTTAGTGATCAGGTTGAAGCTTAGACGAATTCAGATCAAATTGAAGTTGGCTTAGCTCATCCTTGGCCAGCTTAGCGGACAAAATCAACCTCAGATGCAAGGGTTGGGCGTTAAGGGCTTGAGACTCGCGACTTAGCGCATGACCAAAGATGTGCATAGCGTGAGGCTCGCGCTTAGCGAAAGGACTTTTTTTCAGAAAAATGTTTTCTAAGTTATATTTTAGTCCTTTTCTCAACAAATTGAAACCCTTATCTTAAACATTCAAAGATAGGATGATATACTCCTATGTACAAATTAAAAAACAAGTTCCACAAGATATATGCATGAAAAACAAAAATAGCAGAAATTAAAACTGGGTTGCCTCCCAGGAAGCTCTTCTTTAACGTCATTAGCTTGACGCTTTTACCTCACTGGGTGATCTTATGTTTTGGTTCTTACTTTCAAAACCTCTTGACCTCCTTCCATTACCTGTAAGCACACATTGTGTTCTAGAGCAGGGTTGTCTTCAACAAACAAATCAAAATCAATCTTATGATCTTCAAAACCTAGCTCCAGCTTTCTCTTTCCCATATCAACTATGCAACTTGCGGTCAACATGAATGGCCTTCCCAATATTACAGGGATGTCAGTATCTTTAGAGATATCCATTACCATAAAGTCTGCCGGGAAGATAAAATGTTTTACTCTAACCAACACATTTTCAATTACTCCATATGGCCTGGTAATGGAGCGGTCAACTAATTATAAAGTCATTTAGGTGGGCATTATTTCCAACTCTCCCAATCTTCTGCACATGAAGAGTGGAATCAAATTGATACTGGCTCCTAGGTCAATAAGAGCTTTTCCCACATTGACTTCTCCAATTGAACAAGGAATAGTTACACTCCCAGGATCTTTATGCTTGGGTGGAAGGATCTTTTGGATCACAACACTGCAGTTTCCTTCCACTATGATGTTTTTCTGATGAATATATTTATGCTTCCTTGTTAACATATCTTTCAAGAATTTAGAGTAGAGTGGCATATGCTGCAAAGCTTCACCGAAGGGCATGGTTATTTCCAGTTTCCTGAAAATGTCTAAAAATCTCGCCAGATGACGATCTTTTTCCTTCTTGGAAGGTACCACAGGATATGGTACTTCCACACCTTCATCCACAGCTTTTTCACTTCTACTCTTCTTTGCATTCTTATTATTTTTTTATTTTTTTCATTTTCTATTTCTTTTTCTACTTCTTTTTCTTTTTCTTGGTCCTTCAATTCTTTATTCTTGACCATTATTTGTTCCTATTTTTCTTGATTACTTTCACCTCTCACCTTATTTTTCTTGCAATCAGTACCTTTCTTGTCAGCAGTTTTCTTCTTATGTACAACACTATCCTCATCCTCAGCCTCCACAAACCTTTTACTTGTCATCACAACTTTGCATTCCTCCTTGGGATTCTGTTATGTATTTGCCACAAAATTGTTGGATGACTTGTCAGCTATCTGCTTGGCCAGTTGTCCCACCTGGACCTCAAGGTTCTTCAGTGCTGACTCAGTGCTTTTATGGTTTGACATTGCTACCTGCATAAACTGAGTCAAGGTATCCTCTAGCTTAGTAGTCCTCTGGAATATGTTAGGTCCTTGTTGGATTGGCCTGTTTGAAGGCCTACTCTTGTCTTTGTTGAACTGGTTACCAGGGTGTGTCCTCCACTGTCCTTGTTGATTATAGGGACCTTGTAGGAAGCTTGAAAATCCTCCTTGAGTATACCCATGTCACTGTTGATTTCCCATATAATGAATTTCTTGAGTGTTTTCTTCAGTGGGAATACATTGGCCTGTTTCATGAGCCTTACCACAGATGGTACAACCTGTAACCTACAAAACAGAAGAATGCGTAGGTTGACCCATAGGCAACTTAGTTGGTAGCTTACCGAGTGTTTCTGTTAGAATCTCAAGTTGCTTAGAAAGCAACTTGTTCTGTGCCAATAAAGTGTCATGTGATGATAGCTCTATCAAGCTTTTCTTCGTGGGTTGATGGGTTCTATCTCGTAGAATGGCATGATCACTAGCTAACATCTTCTCAATTAGCTCAGTTGCTTCTTCTGGGGTCTTCAGTTTTATCTTTCCCCCTGCAGAAGCATCTAAGAGTTGCTTGGTTTGTGGTCTTAGCCCATCTATAAACATATTCAATTGGATTGGCTCAGAAAACCCATGAGTGGGATTTCTTCTCAACAAGCCTTTGAACCTCTCCAATGCTTCACTCAGAGATTCATCAGGAAACTGATGAAATGAAGAGATTGCAACTTTCCCTTCCACAGTCTTGGACTCTGGGAAGTATTTCTTTAGGAACTTTTCAACAACTTCTTCCCAGGTTTTCAGATTGTTACCCTTGAATAAGTGGAGCCACCTCTTGGCTTCTCCTGCCAATGATAATGAGAAAAGGTTGAGGCTAATGGCTTCGTTTGGTACACCGGCAATCTTAACAGTGTTGCATATTTCAATGAATGTTGCCAACTGTGCATAGGGGTCTTCATTAGGTAATCCTTGGAATAAGTTCCCCTGTATTAAATGAATTAAGGAATGTGGGTAGTTGATGTTGTTATCTTGCACTTCAGGACATGCAATGCTGGTGAACAATTGTGGTACTGAACTACTTGAGTAATCCTCAAGGGTAATCCTCTGGTCATTCTCTTCTACCATGGTAATGACTTTAGGTAATTGAGTGGCGGATTCCCTTGATGATGGTGAATCAGGTGATAATAAGTCAGAGAAATGAGTCTCCTCCTCATGAATGGATGCAACTGTTCTGTCTTGCAGAAGTTTCCTTTTCCTCTCGACTTTGTTCCTTTGCAATGTAGTCTCAATTTCTAAGTCCAGAGGAACTAAATTGCCAGTGGGAGATCTATGCATATACAATACTAACAGAACAATGGTTATCCAGATTAACAAGAAAAGACAAATAGGAATTAAGAATAAATATTCACAAAAATAATCAAAGAATAACAAATAAAGAATAGACACCTAAAGATGAACTAACTTCCCAAATAAAAACAAGTTCCCCAGCAACGGTGCCAAAAACTTGTTCGGCTTCCAGCAAGTGCACTGGATTGCACAAGTAGTATAAAACGGTAAGAATCGAGTATCGAACTCTCGAGGAACTTGTGTTATTTGGTAAGCTATTTCAGCAAATAAGTGTTTAGTGTATAAAGATAAGTGTGAATATGAACAGGTGTATAAACTTTCTGTGCAAAAAGAAAGAAAATCACGCGAGAGAAATGATGTGTAAAAACAAGTAGAAACACGTTGGTCTTCCTAATAGGTGCCTGATGCTGAAAAGATATTCTCTATCTAACAATGCTCATGTGTTCTTATGGTGTCTCCTGAGATACTAAACCCTGATTCCTCATGATTGTTTAGCCTAATTCTGATCAAGCATCGTCCGTAGATTCCTTTTGTAAGGCTAAACTCAACCAGGACCGCATTGAGACACACATACACAACTAACTTATTGAACCCCGATTCCTCATGATATCATGACTACTTAGCCCTGTACTATCAAGGACTTTAGATTTAGACCAGTTTCCATTGTTGAATGACCCTAACAAAGCATGCATCTACGTGATCAAGGTAAAGACATACTCGAATGAAAAGCAGATAGCACGGAGAACACACAAAACATCATTAAATAGATAAAAATATATTTATATCAGGTACCTACAGGGAAGATCCAACAGAGGATTTAGCTTTCCATACCAGGAAGCCTTCTTTACAACAAAGAGAAGAACAAGATGAAAGATTAAAAAAATACAAGTGGTGAGGATGTCTCCTTCACCTCTAGGATCTCACAATCACTCACAAACTCATCTCAAGCTCTCAAACCAGCTCCTGCTTCAAGCTCTGGTCTTTGCAGATCTTCACACAACAAAATCTCTCAAAACTCTCTAGAACTTGGACCTTTCTCTCTCTAGACACTCTAGACATGCAAAGCTCTGAATCCCAGTCCAAACTCCCTCTCTAAAATCTGATTTCAGGCTCAAATAGGTGGCCTTGTTCGTGCTCATGCGCTTAGCGCAATTATGGATCGCTTAGCTCACATTAGTGAATTTTGGCTTAGCGCGTGCCTTTCTCTCTTAGCGGATAAACTGAAGCGGTGTGCTTAGTGAGATGAAGCGATGCGCTTAGCGAACCTGTACAACTCATCTTCTTCCAGAGTCTTCCTCGTGCTTAGCCCATGAGTGGTGCGCTTAGCGGATGCTCGCTAAGCCAACCCATTGGCTTAGTGAGAAGGTGAAAAATAACACTTTTCAATGCTTGCCTAATTAACCTGAAATTGAGAGAAAATGATTATTAAACACACAAACTGGAAGTACTAAGTATTTATTACCTATACTAAACAGAAAATACTTATAAAACTACAAAATAACCATAAATTAGAAGAGTTTGATATAATTTACACATGTTTTATATACAAAAGTTAGTCGTATTCACCAACTAACAGTACCCTAGAAATGTATGATTTTTCAGCCCTTGTATTTTAGAGCACCTAGACTAGTTTTTGTAATTTGATGTGTGTGTTGGGAAATAAATTTAATTGAATTGGTAGAGGCCCAATCCAATTAAATTTTAGAGGGGGAGGTGAGCATTTGCTTGCTACACCCAATTGCCACATCATATAGTCACACTTTGTGCATGTCCTCATACTTTTCATGCCTCATGACACCTAAGCACACTTAGTGGAGAATCTTGGACTTGATCTTGGATTAATGGGCTGAACCATAGCTAAAATTCACTAATC
Organism: Glycine soja; assembly: GCF_004193775.1. Classification (NCBI taxonomy): domain Eukaryota; kingdom Viridiplantae; phylum Streptophyta; class Magnoliopsida; order Fabales; family Fabaceae; genus Glycine; species Glycine soja. The sequence goes on along the minus strand of NC_041020.1, from coordinate 21,315,690 downwards.
ATAATTAGCACTAATCATAATTAGTGAAATTTTGGCTCCACAAATTCAATTTCAAATTCAAGTGAAATCTGAATAGAAATTCAAATTTCCTTCCAATTTTTTGTGACACTTAGGCTATAAATAGAGGCCATGTGTGTGCATTTTGTTTAACTTTGATCATTTAAGAATTACACTTCAAATTTCAGACTTCATCTGAGGCATAAAATTTCGTGCTCTTTCTCTCCTTCTCCCTCCACTCATCTTTTCCTACCTTCAAGCTCTTATCCATGGCTTCCTATGATGGTGAGCTTGTTCTTGACTCATCTTCTCCTTGAAGTGGCATCTCTAATCATCTTTCTTCCTTCTCCATTCCGCTGCCATTGATCTTCAAGAAGCAAAGGACTCCATTGACGAAGAAGATCCAAGGCCTACAAGCTCCACATGGAGCTACAACATGTGGTATCAAGAGCATCTTTATCTAGGTGATGTTCTTTTGCTTCCTCTATCTTTTTGTTTGGTCAATTCACTTCAATTCCTTGTTCTTCATCTTCATCTCCATGTATATCCTCCATTGTATTGTGGTTTGGTGTTGTTTAGAGTAGATTAGAAAAAATAAACCGATACACTTGTTTTTGCATTTCTGTGGTTCAAATTTTATAGATCTACTCTTGAATCATGTTTTTGTGTTGATTTTAGGTTCTATCATTTTTCAGTCATAATCTTCTTCTGCTGAACCATTAGATCTAAATTTTCTACCAAAACATTGATTAGAAAAAAAAAACAAAAAAATCTAAGTGTAAATCACTTAATCCATGTTGTCTTAGAGTCATGTTTAGTCATAATAATTGTCATATTATGTTCTAAGTTTATGTTGAATGTTGATTTTGTTGATTGAATTCTAGATACATTTGTTCATGTATTCTTGTCATTCTTAGCCTATCTTTTGAATTTTGAGTCTAATTCATGCATGTTATTTAGTTCATAACATGTTTTAAATCAATTCCTAGTAGTAGTCTTGTTGTTGAAATTTTTTTGTTTTCTAAGTTTCCTACATGATGCCTATGAAGTAGTTGAGTTGTGGTGCTCAGTTGTGGCTGGATTTATGAATCAAAATAAGTCTTAAGCTCTCTAAAATTTTTTTATTCAAGACAATTGAGCATAAGCAAACACAAATTGTAACTATCCAAGCCTTAAGCAACATAAACACTTCTCTTCATTTCTAGGTTGAATCGCTAGTGCTGGCAACTTGAACATACAAATTTGTAAACATTACTAGGAATTGGTAACTACTAATTTTGAGCTGAAAGTTTTACTGAATTTTCTCGACATCTGGAAAAAAATTTAAAATAAAGAACCAAGTGATTTGTTTACATGGAAAAATAATAAAAATCATACACGTTGGCAGGAAAATCAGTGTCCAGAAAAAAAAAGTGAAAGGGAAGTGTGCTTGTTGTTTGGCTCAAAATTTGTTCAATAATTGGTGCCTATTTTATACCAATCTTAGCTATAAAACTAGTGGTTTCATGAGTTTTTTTTAGTTTTTCTACTTTACTCTAGAGCCATTCTAGGTTTCTCTTTGAGTCCTAGTTTGCTTTTATGTGTTTTTCATTGCTTTAATTGTTGAATGATCCTTAAAAATTTTTCTTGTTAAAACTCTATTGGTTTAGCTTTCATTTCATTTTTTTGGTCTTTGGTTATTGCTTGTCTCTTTGATTCTTTGTTTGTGAGTTGTCATATAGGGAATTGGAAAGGAGGATTGGTGTCATTCCTTGAAGAATTTGAGTCAAGAAGCAAGGGGCCAACCACCTTAAGAGCTATTGGAATAAGAAGCACTCCAAATTGATTCAATCACCAAAGAGTGAACAACCACCAAAATTGAGGACCATTTTGTAATTTTGTAATTGGCAATTTACTTACCTTCATTGCTTTCAAGTTTTGTAACAAAAAAGTCTTTCATTGGAAGTGTGTTGGGAGCCTCCAACAGGTTACCAAACTTCCATTTATGTGTAATAATTTTAGGCAATTTTCCCTTAGGATAGTGAGTGTTTTGTTGGGAACCTTAAATGTGGTCATCCAAACACTCTTAGGATCCCCCTAGTTTACATTTCTTTCTCTTTAATTTCTTGCTTACTCTTATAGCTTATTTTCTTTACTAGTCATGCCTAGTTTATCTTGCAATTACATAATACTTTCTTCTTACTTATCACACTTATCTCGAGTTCTTTTGAACTCTAGATTTTACCTTTTACAAACCCCCAACAAGAAAAAACCACAGCTTAGGAACCAACATGAGTCATCATTCATCTTAGTGTTAATGGTAAGGGTACTATTAACGGATGATACAATTTCGTCCGGGGATTATTAATTGTTGACATGCAACCTTTGGTTAGCCACTTTGAGATACTTGGCGTCCTTTGTTGCACAATAAATGAAGTCCCGAGAGGTGTCAGAAATCAAAAGGAAGCAGGCTAGCGCAATCCGTGAAATTCCGTGATGTGGCGGAAATCGAAAAGAGGTGTTTTTGCGTAATCTGTGAGTTTCCGTAACTTCTTCGAAAGGTAAAAAAGAGTAAGTATATATTCCGTAAGGATTCGTAACCTTGCGGAAGGAAAATAAGTATCGTTACGAAATTCGTAAAGTTTCGTAACGTTACGAAAAAAGAATTACCAAAAAAATAGAAGGGGGTGCATTTAGTAAAAAAGGGGTACAAATAGCAATCTGGCCCACTTGGGCCTTCCAGATCCTTCCTCCAGAAGGCTGTTGCTTCTGGAGGAAGCAACCTTGCTCGTCTGGGCGAGCTGGGTGGCAAGCTCCTCCCCTATTTTGCTATAAATAGGGGAAGGAGTGAAGAAGAAAAAGGTTCAGCCTTCTTGGCACTTCTCCCTCTCTCGAAATTGCTGAGGAAAATTGTTTCCGTGAAGAAAATCCCAGCCGAGGCGCTTCCGTAACGTTTCCGTGACGTTTCCGTGAGTAATTACGCGAAGATTCTCGACCGTTCTTCAAGATTCATCGTTCGTTCTTCGTTTTCTTCAGTCTTCAACGGGTAAGTACCTCAAACCGAGCTTTTCAATTCATTCTATGTACCCGTGGTGGTCCACATGGTGTTTCATGTATTTTTATTCTCGTTTTCATTTGCTTTTTATACCCTCTTTTGACGTGCTTAAGCCATTTATTTAAGTCATTTCTCGCTAAATCTAAAAATAAAATAAATTTCCACCGATCGTTTGAATTGTATCATCCGTTAATTTCGGTTAAAATGAATTCCGACCGTTCGGTCGTGCCGTAACCACGTTGGAAATAAAAAAAGAGGTAAAATAATAATATAATAATTAAAAAATACCTTTTAGTTAAGTAAAGCGAAAGAATCAATCGGACGTTTTCTCTTTGAGATTTCTCATTCTTAATTGAATTGACTAATAACTAAAGTGAAACTAAGGCTAAAATCAAACTCGCCTAGTCAAGCTCGTCCACAAAAATAGGTTTTTAGAAAGTTTATCATTTCAGTTTCTTACTAAGTAAAAAGGATCGTTTTTAAGGTCCAACGCCTTAAAATGATCACCCCTCAAGTAAAAAAATCAATCACTTGATTCACGCATAAAAAAGAACTACGTAGGTCTGATTTCCTCTCCAAAGGAGGGTACGTAGGAGCAAAAGCCCCGCTTTTGTCGACCTCAAAAAATAAAAAGAAATAAAAGTTAAGATAACACAATTCCACAATTCTAAAAAATAGGTTGTTGTCCTTTGAGACAAACGTGAGAGGTGCTAATACCTTCCTCAAACGTAAATACAACTCCCGAACTTAGAATTTTCATTTTGACCGGTTTCCTTCGGTTTTTCCGACGTTTTCCACAAATAAACGTTGGTGGCGACTCCGCGCACCTTTCCTCCTTTGGAAAGCGCACCCGTGAGCCTCGCCCTCGCTCGCCCGCAAAGGGCACGTTGCGACAGTTGGCGACTCCACTGGGGATCATTTTTGTGAGTTAGGCCTATTTTAAGGAATTGTGGATTTGTGAAACTTCGTGTGTGCATTTGTTGAACTGTGTAAAATGTAAATAATTGTTGTCTATTTCGCATTCTTTACACTGCATTCTAAGCACCCACGTGTTTAAGTAAAAAAGGGGCCCTATACCCGGGTTCATGGGAATTTAAGGAGTGGAGGTGAATCTATCATCATGCTAGGTCTCTGACTTGCTTGATAATAGTGAAACCTCGTCTAGAGCTTTCTCTCTTTATAATGTGTTGTCGCTGGTATTCCATACCACCACAATATTATTATCTTGAGTGATGATACCTCTAGAAAACAGCCGTGTGAGTTATGAATTGTTGGGGAGTAGTTATTAGAGACCCCTAGATATTGTCCTATAGGTTCCCAAATAGGGGCAAAGAGCAAACACGCTCCGTCCCATTCGTTCTCATGCATTTTTTGGTAAACAGCACTAGTTTATAGTTTTTTGCTAGTGATGTTTGGTTTCTTTAGAGTAATACGTAACCTTTTTAATGCTACGTTGAGGCACCATCATGCCCAAAACGTAGCATTAAAATTGGGTCTCTGCGGTCTCGTATGTATGAATTACCCCTTTTTGTTGTTTTCTTTCCGTTTCATGCATACGCATCGCATCATTCATGTCGGAGTCTTGATCCACCCCTTTTTTAGGTAAATGATGGGGACAAATCAAAACGGCAAAAGGTTTTATCAAGTCAAGGTTAAAAGTCTAGATGTCACTAGCCTCAAGGAATTGGGACGATTGATGGGACCTCTCCAAAGGCAAGCCTTCCGCAAAGTGTACGGGAAGATTCTAGATTTGGCCACAGCGGAGGTATTTACGGAAGCTGTCGTATCTCTCGCCCAATACTATGACCAGCCGTTGAGGTGTTTCACGTTTGGGGACTTCCAAATGGTACCAACTATTGAAGAGTTTGAGGAGATATTAGGATGCCCTCTAGGATGCCCTCTTGGGGGGAGAAAACCGTATCTTTTCTCCGGCTTTCTTCCTTCCTTGAGCAAGATTGCAGCTGTGATTGGAGATTCAGCAAAAGAGTTGGATCGCATGAAACAAACTCGCAATGGAATAGTGGGCCTGCCACGGAGATACTTGGAAGGCAAAGCAAGGGATATGGCGAGTCAAGAGAAGTGGGGCCCGTTTGCGGATATTTTAGCTTTGCTGATTTTTGGGGTTGTCCTCTTTCCAAACGTTGACGGTTTGGTAGACTTAGCCGCCATTGATGCTTTCCTCGCATATCACCATAGCAAGGAAAGTCCAGTGGTGGCTATCTTGGTAGATTTGTTTGACACCTTTGACCGGAGGTGTGAGAAAAACAGTGCACGGATTGTCTGTTGTTTACCTGCTCTCTGTGTGTGGTTGATTTCACACCTATTCCGACAAGACACGAGACACCCGTGTCCGCTTCAAAGCTATCGCTCATGCACCGAAAAAGGAGGAGTCGATTGGGACCAACATTTGGCTGGGATAAGGGGCAGCGCGATCAATTGGTTTCCTCGTTGGAAGGAAGGCAAGGAAGGAGTTATTTTCTCGTGTGGGGACTACCCTAATGTTCCACTGATAGGGACTAGGGGGTTGTATTAATTATAATCCCGTACTCGCCATAAGACAGCTAGGGTATCTCATGAGGGGAGCGCCAACCGAAGAAAGTCTTTCGCCTTTCCTTGTGAGGGATCTAGGCGCGCAAGGTCCCAAGGTTATACAAAGAATCCACAAGGCGTGGAGGAGTCCGTTGAAGAAAGACAAGGAGCTTAGGGGCATCCGAAATGGCGTCATCGGAGGGTATCATGGATGGCTAAGAATTCATGCGCAAGGGTTAGATTGGCTCTCCAAATTGAAAGTTATCGATGAGGAGAACTTCGAAGCTCCGGAGGAAGATGAAGAAGTCCAAGCTCTAAAATTAGAGCTAGGGAAGGCAAGACTCGCCAAGGAGAAGTTCAAATCAGCTGCTACACACATCCGGAAGGAGTGCACCGAGTTACAAGAGGAAAACGCGGCCACTGCAAAAGCCCTTGAACAAGAAACCAAAAGGGCCCGCAAGGAGGAATATGGCCGAGAGAAATTCCGAGGAGCATTGTGGGGTAGTAACAATGAGCTCAAGCTCCGAAGAGAGGAGAGAGATCGGTCACGGGTGCATGGCTTGATCTTAAAGGAAGAGTTAGTTGCTTGCGCGAGGTCCAAAAGGAGTTTGGCTCAACACTTGGAAGCTACGGAGCAAAGCATGTTAGCTATCATAGGGCAATACAAGGAAGAGTTGAACCAGTCTGTGGCCCATGAACAAAAGCTAGTGGAAGATTTTGCACAAGTATACGCCGAAAAAGAAGCAAGAGGGAGGGTGATTGATGCATTGCATCAAGAAGCGACTATGTGGATGGATAGGTTCGCCTTGACCTTGAATGGAAGTCAAGACCTCCCGCGTCTATTAGCCAAAGAGAAAGCCATGGCCGAAGTGTGTACGGCCCCCAAGGAGATACATGGGCTAATCAATTACTGTCAACACATGATAGATTTGATGGCCCATATAATTAGGAATCGTTAGGTTCTCTTGTAACACCTTTTGTATAATCTTGGCTAGATGAAAGCTTTGTTCTTTTTATAAAATGAGAAGTTCTGGACTCATTACGTTATCTAAAAACCTTGGGGTGGATCCAAGTGCTCCAATCATCCATTTGCATACTCATGTTTTGGTGGCATACTCACCGTTGTTTATTTCTTTAGGAATTTCATCATAACTAAGAAAACACCAAGGCACCCCTATAACACTCGATCCAGAAAAATGGATAATGAAGAGGGTGTGCAGGAACAGATGAAGGCCAATCTATCGGCCTTAAAAGATCAAATGGCTTCCATCTCGTAAGTCATGTTAAAACTCCAGAAAACCATAGAGGACAAAGCCACAACAACCGTCTCCAGTACGGTTAGGGAAGCGAAGCCGGTGCTGCAACCTGCTTTAAATCCGGGCCGAGACAGAAACACGGCCGTGTTTGGTCGAAGGTATAGTCCGCAAGCTTATCCTTATGGCTTGCCACGGACTTCACTCCCCGTGCCACCCCGGAAGATTTAAGCCAAGCCCCTACTTTTGAGGGGCAACTCCCGCCTTATGACGACTATCCCGGGCAAGACGATGAGGAAGGAGATACCCATCTTGGCCCCCTGCTCCACCTCAAAGATCCGTCCCCACATGAACTACCCCAACCGAACATAGTCCGCCATATCCCGGCCTCACCCATACCCGTAAAAGAATCTGTTCCCTTCGCGGAAGATAAGGGAAAGATTGAGGCGCTTGAAGAGAGGTTAAGAGCAGTCGAGGGCCTTGGCAATTACCCATTCTCGGACTTAGCGGATTTATGTCTCGTGCCCAATATCGTCATTCCTCCCAAGTTCAAAGTACCGGACTTTGATAAGTACAAAGGGACGACATGTCCGAAGGGGCATCTTCTGATGTATTGCCGAAAGATGGGGGCGTATTCTGCGGACGAAAAATTGTTGGTCCATTTCTTTCAAGACAGCTTGGCCGGGGCAGCTATAGCATGGTATACCAATCTGGAAGCTTCCCAGATCCGATCATGGAAGGACTTGGCAACTGCCTTCATTAGGCAGTACCAATACAATACGGACATGGCTCCCGATCGGAACCAGCTTCAGAGTATGACTAAGCGAGAGCATGAGTCCATTAAGGAATATGCCCAAAGATGGAGAGATCTCGCGGCTTAAGTCATATCGCCCATGACGGAAAGGGAGATGATCACAATTATGGTAGATACGTTACCCACGTTCTACTATGAAAAGCTGATAGGCTACATGCCAGCTAACTTTGCGGATCTCGTCTTCACCGGAGAAAGGATTGAATCTGGACTACGGAAAGGCAAGTTTGAATATGCTTCCAATGTGGCCCCCAACAACAGAAGAGCCCCAGTAGTGGGCACGAGGAAAAAGGAAGGAGACGCCCACGCAGTCACCACCGCCCCGACGTGGATGAAAGCACCCCAAAATATCCAAAGCTCACACCAGCTCAATCCCCCAAATTTTTTAATCCGAGCCGGGAATTCCCTCCCGACTCAAGTAAAAGGACCACCCGCAGCAGAAAGAGCGCCGGCCCAACGCACAGCTCCAGCTGCTCCCCGGCCAGTTAATAATACAGCCCCGGGCGCGAGCTATAAATATGCACAGCACCCGCCCCCGAAAGATAACTTCTCTCCTATTCCCATGGCATACTCCGAGTTATGGCCTTCATTATTGGAGATTCACTTGGTGGTGGCCATACCCGGGAAGGTCTTCCAGCCACCCTACCCCAAGTGGTATGACCCGGGTGCCAAGTATGTGTACCATAGTGGAGCTCCCGGACACAATATTGACTCCTGCATCCCGTTCAAGTATAAAGTGCAGCACCTGATTAGTGCCGGCTGGCTAGCGTTTCAGGAGGAAGGCCCAAATGTTAAAACCAACCCGCTAGCTAGTCATGGAGGGGCTAGCGTGAACGCCGTCGAAGAGGACAGGCCATCACGGACAAAGAGGTTAGGAGAGGTGGCTACTTCAAGACGCTTCATCTATCAATCACTGCAAGCGGCGTGCATGGTCTCCCTAGGTGGAGATGAAAGGGATGAATGTTTGTTTCACCTCGGGGAGTCGCATGACATGGAAACCTGTCCCGTGGTGGAAGAATTGCTTCAGCGGCTCATGGATTGCGGGCAGCTTGAAGTGTCCATAGGAGGGAGGGAAGAACCACAAATTTGCATGCAGTCGGAAGAGAAGAAGGTTCCTCTAACCCCCAAGGCCCTAGTGATATGTTTTACTAGGAAGGGGACCGGCTCCACACCCATATACCCCTGAACAGCACCCAAGCCAACACCATTTGCATATCAAAGTAATAAGGTCGTTCCGTGGAAGTATACCTCTCCCGTGTCCAGCGAAAGAATTACAACCGAAGTTGACTCCCTATCAGCTAAGGTAACCAACATCACCGGCCTCAGTAGCGTAACCCGCAGTGGTCGGGTGTTCGCTTCCCCTCACCCGGTGGAATTGCCCTCTAAAGGGAAAGCGCCCATGGTCCAAGAGCCCACAGATATAGCCACCCCCTCGAAAGAAGCCGATCCTCCAGTGGTAAGAGGGGCCAAAAAGAAAGAAGGACTTCAAGGAAAAACAGTGACTTTGGAAGAGGCCCATGAGTTCCTCCGCCTCATCCAACAAAGCGAGTTTAAGGTAGTCGAGCAACTGAATAAAACTCCAGCAAGGATCTCTTTGCTTGAACTACTCATAAACTCCGAGCCTCATCGTGCGCTGTTGATGAAGGTCCTTAACGATGCCCATGTAGCACATGATATCTCAGTGGAGGGGTTCGAAGGCATCGTTAATCATATAACCACCAACAATTATATCGCGTTTGCGGAAGAAGAGATTCCCGTTGAGGGAAGAGGACACAACAAGGCTCTCATGTGTCGATGAGATGTATGGACCACGTTGTCGCAAAGGTACTTATCGACAATGGATCGAGTTTGAATGTAATGCCGAAGACCACTTTGGAAAAGCTTCCTTTTAGTGCATCACGTTTAAAACCGAGCTCGATGGTGGTGTGAGCCTTTGATGGTACTCGGCGGGAAGTGATGGGGGAAATCGACATTCCCATTCAGATAGGCCCCCACACTTGCAACGTGGTGTTTCAAGTAATGGATATAAATCCCGCCTATAGCTGCCTCTTGGGAAGACCGTGGATTCATGCCCTGGGAGTGGTCCCTTCAACGCTTCACCAGAAATTGAAGTTCGCAGTAGGTGGACTTTTAGTGATAGTGTCGGGTGAAGAGGATATGTTAGTGAGCTGCCCCTCCTCCGCACCATACGTAGAAGCGGCGGAAGAATCATTGGAAACGGCTTTCCAATCCTTTGAGGTGGTGAGCTGCGCCTCTATGGAACCAAGTCTGTCACTACCTTCTCTCTCCAACGCGGCCATAATGGTGGCACGTGTTATGCTCAGGAACGGATTTGAGCCCAGAATGGGTCTAGGCAAGGACTGCCTCGGGAATGCCGACTTGGTCGATATCAAGGGAAATCCATACAAATATGGATTAGGGTATGAACCCGGTATGTCGGGGAGGAGGAACGTGCCATCAAGATTTCATCTGTTCTTGCAGTACCACCTTTTCTCATATCATTTTGCATGTTTTTGTTTCTTTTGTATTGTTTGGTATAGATATGAGGGTCGATTCTTTGAGGATCCTAACAACGAGGGTTTGACAATCGATTTCGATCGAGATATAAGCCAAACGATAAATGAGGAAGAGGAAGAGGACGTCCCGTCACCAGAGTTGGAGAGATTGGTCGCTCAGGAAGAACGTGAAATGAAGCCTCACCAAGAAGAAACCGAATTGGTAAACTTGGGGACCACGGAGGAAAAGAAAGAAGTAAAGGTAGGAACCGGTATGACCGCGCCTATCCGTCAAGGCTTGATAACCCTTCTTCAAGAGTATCAAGATGTCTTTGCGTGGTCATATCAAGACATGCCCGGTCTGGATTCCGACATTGTGCAGCATAAGTTGCCTTTGAATCCTGGGTGTTCCCCGGTTAAGCAAAAGTTACGAAGAATGAAACCCGAGATGTCCTTAAAAATTAAAGAAGAAGTAAGGAAGCAGTTTGATGCAGGTTTCTTAGCTGTGGCGTGGTGCCCGGAGTGGGTGGCCAACATTGTCCCAGTCCCGATAAAGGACGGCAAGGTTCGAATGTGTGTAGACTACCGGGACTTGAACCGAGTCAGTCCTAAAGACAATTTTCCCCTGCCACACATTGATATATTGGTAGATAATACAGCCAAATTCGCCCTTTTCTCTTTTATGGATGGTTTCTCAGGGTATAATCAAATAAAGATGGCACCCGAAGATATAGAGAAGACCACTTTCGTCACCCTGTGGGGGACGTTCTGCTATAAAGTGATGGCCTTCGGGCTGAAAAATGCTGGGGCAACCTATCAGCGTGCCATGGTGGCGTTGTTCCACGATATGATGCATAAGGAAATAGAGGTCTATGTAGATGACATGATTGCCAAGTCTCGGACTGAGGACGAACACCTTGTCAATCTGCGTAAGCTGTTTGGAAGGTTACGGAAATATCAATTAAAACTAAACCCAACCAAATGCACCTTCGGGGTAAATTCGGGGAAGTTGCTAGGATTTATCGTAAGTCAGAAAGGGATAGAGATAGATCCCGAGAAAGTGAAGGTCATCCTTGAAATGCCGGAACCACGCACGGAGAAGCAGGTCGGGGGTTTTTGGGCAGGTTGAATTATATCGCGAGATTTATCTCGCAACTCACCCCTACCTGTGAGCCCATTTTTAAGCTATTACGTAAGAACCAGGCGGTCTTGTGGAACAGTGACTGCCAAGAGGCCTTCGAGAAGATCAAACAGAGTCTCGCAAATCCCCCGGTGCTCATGCCTCCTGTAACAGGAAGACCTCTTTTCCTGTACATGACCGTGATGGACGAGTCTATGGGGTGCGTGTTGGGTCAGCATGATGATTCTGGGAAAAAGGAGCAAGCCATCTACTATCTGAGCAAGAAGTTTACCACGTGTGAGATGAATTACTCAATGCTGGAAAGGACGTGTTGTGCTCTGGTATGGGCATCACATCGGCTTAGGCAGTACATGCTCAGCCATACCACGTGGCTTATTTCCAAAATGGATCCCGTGAAATACATCTTTGAAAAACCGGCCCTCACGGGACGAATCGCTAGGTGGCAGGTACTATTATCTGAATTCGATATCGTTTACGTCACCCAAAAAGCGGTAAAGAGAAGTGCCTTAGCAGATTATTTGGCCCAGCAACCCCTCCACATACCTCGGGAAGAGAATCAAATGGCTGATGCATTAGCCACCCTGGCGTCCATGTTTCAACTTGCCCCACACGGGGATCTGCCGTACATCGAATTCAAATCTCAAGGCAGGCCGACATATTGTTATGAAATAGAGGAAGAGTGGGATAGGAAACCGTGGTATTTCGACATCAAACGGTATGTCGAGAACAAAAAATACCCACCAGGGATTTCTGACAATGACAAAAGGACGTTGAGGAGATTGGCTACTGGTTTCTTTGTAAGTGGTACCATCCTGTACAAACGAAACCACGACATGACTCTCCTACGATGCGTAGATGCCAAAGAGGCGAACTTCATGATTGAGGAGATCCACGAGGGTTCCTTTGGGACACATGCCAATGGGCATGCTATGGCCAGAAAAATCCTTAGGGCCGGTTATTATTGGCTCACCATGGAAGGCGGTTGCTGCGCTCATGTCAGGAAATGTCATAAATGTCAAGCATACGCGGACAATGTCAATGTTCCGCCACATCCTCTGAATGTTATGTCTGCCCCTTGGCCTTTTTCTATGTGGGGAATAGATGTCATTGGGGCCATCGAACCCAAAGCGTCGAATGGTCACTGCTTCATTCTTGTGGAAATAGATTACTTCACCAAATGGGTCGAAGCAGCTTCTTATACTAATGTCACAAGGAATGTGGTAGTTAGATTCATAAAGAAGGAGTTGATTTGTCGATACGGACTCCCCAGGAAGATCATTACTGACAATGGCACCAATCTGAACAATAAGATGATGCAGGAGATTTGTGAAGACTTCAAGATCCAGCATCATAACTCTACCCCTTATCGGCCAAAGATGAATGGGGTTGTAGAGGCTGCGAATAAGAATATTAAGAAGATTGTTCAAAAGATGACAGTGTCATACAAAGATTGGCATGAGATGTTGCCTTTCGCCCTACACGGATATAGAACCTCGGTGCGAACTTCTACTGGGGCAACGCCGTATTCCTTGGTTTATGGGATGGAGGCAGTACTCCCATTTGAGGTAGAGGTTCCTTCTCAGAGGATAATGGCGGAGTCAGGCCTAGAAGAGTCAGAATGGGCTCAAGCACGCTACAACCAACTTAACCTTATTGAAGGTAAGCGTTTGGCCGCCATGAGCCATGGGCGTTTGTATCAACGAAGGATAAAGAACGCATTCGACAAGGAGGTACGCCCGCGCAAGTTCAACGAGGGGGACCTCGTGCTGAAGAAGATGTCCCACGCTGTTAAAGATAATCGAGGCAAGTGGGCCCCGAATTATGAAGGACCTTTCGTGGTGAAAAGAGCTTTTTCTGGGGGTGCTCTGATACTCACCCACATGGATGGCGAGGAGTTGCCCTCGCCCGTGAACTCCGATGTAGTTAAATGATATTACGCTTGAAGTCTCGGGCGATCAAGAGGACCGTTGCATGTTCTTTTAATTCTGAGTTTTTGTTCTTCTTGGTTTCCTCCAGGGTTTCCCTTCCTCTGTATTTGTCTTGTTCCTTTAAAAGAAGAAAAGATAGGCGAGGTTTTAGTCCTCCCTTTGGTTTCAAACTTTGTGTTTTAGATTTGTTATAGCTTGAGCCCTCTTCGCTCGGTGTATGGGGTGCCCCAAACGCTTATTTAAAATTGAATCTAACCAGCCTTCACTAAAATAAAATCATCGCATTAGAAACATTCATACATGCACATGCACATGCATATCTTGTGATAGCAAGGAGCAGAATCGTCTCAGGCCACGGTCAGAAGTCAAGGCAAGTCAATGGCAGAAATCGACCAAGGTAAGACGATGACTGGTCACGATTGGTCGCATATCATTTGGTTCTTACTTGCAGGTACTTAGGGATGGAAGCGAATGGAGGATAGGATCGCGACCGACCAAGCGCCACCCCTTCCCGGCGCTAAACAAGCAGAGAACGTCGCTGCAAGGCAGCCCAGTATCCTTTGCATTCGCAGTTTCTTTTACTATTGTTTGTTTTAAATAAATAATCGACACCTAATTCTAATTTAAGTAGGTTCAAGTGGGAAAACGCTAACCCATGAGGAAGGAGGGGACATGGTTAATGTTCCCCTAAAAAAAATGGCAGGTTAGCTCGCTTGGGCGAGCAACCCCTGCATTCAAAATATAAAAACGAGGGAGGGGAACGTTTTTGCATCCAAAAACTTCCCCCCCTCATTCAAAAGAGAGGACTTACGAAGGCTTGCGGTTCATGCTCCCTCAAGCCACTTTTGGTTGCCTTTTGCTTTCATTTTTGGTGTTATTGTTCACTCCAACAAGTAAGTATCCAATCCTTGATGTTTTTAGCTTCCCATTGGTATATTTTCTTCATCCTTTGGTGCTCTAATTTGTGAGAATGTGCTTGTATTTGTGGGGCAGTTTTGGTTTGTTTTTATGTTTGTTTTTATGTTTGTTTTCTTGAATTGAGGATTTGAATGAGAAGGCCTTAGGCCTATGTTGTATTCTAAAGCAATGGGGCATGCCACATTGTCCCCATCCTCTTGCAATTTATGTCCAAACATGCGCTCACCAAGTGCTCGGTGAAATGCCCCAATGATGTATGAATATGATTTTGTAAAATTGGGAGAGTGGGACTGTTTCTTATATGTAGGTACAGCATAGGAGATTCAAAATAGGTGCCCAAATGCAATTCCAAGCTTAGGAACCCAAACTTGTAGCTTCAATGCAAGGAAACATGTTTGTGGCTAGGAATCCAAAATTTTGTTTTAGAATTAGAAAAAACATGAAAATTAGGATTTGCTTGTGAGAGTTTTTGCTCGAATTTGGGCTGCCCCATGTTTGATATAGAGGTAGTGTGGAAAACACCTTGCAATAGTGTGTATACATAGGTAAATATAAGGAGCATGAAATTCCTACCAAAGTGTGAATGATTGTCTTCCTAAATGAATGTATGATAGTGTGGAATGCCTTTTTGAATGCAAATATGTGCAGGATGTAATTAGCTTTCCAATATGCATATAAATAAATATGAGTGAAACAGTAAAAATTTGTATGGTGTACTTCAAATGTATGTAAGTAGTTTGTAAATAGCAAATGTTTAGGATATAAATTAGGCGTAAAGTTTGACGCAACACTTTGAGCATGAAAGTGTGTTTTCTTTTTCAAAATGTATATAGGTGTATGGTAGTTAGAATATGTTGGATGTTCTTGCATGTTGACATGAGTAATAGGATATTTTCTACACATACACGTGTGCATAAATGGATTACATGAGTTTGGTCTAAATCAGAGGGATTAGCACGACCTTTTTGCGTTAAGATAAGCGTTATCTTGTAAAACTAACTTCTAAATGTTTGTTCTCGCAGGAAATGGCCCCGAGGAAACTTGCCTCAAAGAGATCCAGGAAGGATAAAGCGGCCGAAGGAACTAGTTACGCTCCCGAGTATGATAGTCACCGCTTTAGGAGCGCTGAACACCAGCAGCGCTTCGAGGCCATCAAGGGATGGTCATTTCTTCGGGAGTGACGCGTCTAGCTCAGGGATGATGAGTATACCAATTTCCAGGAGGAGATAGTTCGCCGGCGGTGGGCATCACTGGTTACCCCCATGGCCAAGTTTGATCCAGACATAGTCCTCGAATTTTATGCCAATGCTTGGCCTACGGAGGAAGGTGTGCGAGATATGAGGTCTTGGGTAAGGGGTCAATGGATCCCGTTTGATGCAGATGCTATCGGCCAGCTCCTGGGATATCCTTTAGTGCTGGAAGAGGGTCAGGAGTGCGAGTATGGCCAGAGGAGGAACTGGTCCGATGGGTTCGATGAGGAGGCCATCGCCCAGTTGGTATGTATACCGGGGCAAGATTTTGCCTGGACTGCTGCCGGGAGACCGGTGCGGATCATGCGCACCAACATGACCACCCTGACTCAGATCTTGATGACTTTGCTGCTCAGCAACATCCAGCCCAGCGACCATAATTCCGACCTCCCCCTGCCGAAGTGTCAGCTGGTGTACGCCATCCTGACGCGGATGAACATTCACGTGGCTTAGTTAATCGCTGATGCCATCTATATATTTGCAGGTATGGCGCCTACCAGGCACCCTCTGGACCCGGATAAGTCCAACGGGGCCCTGGGATTTCCTGCCTTGATCACAGGACTCTGCCAGTCGTTCGGCGTCCCCGTCGCACCTAGCAAGGTGATTCGGCCACCCATCACCCGAGCTTTTATTGAGAAGTATTGCACACAAAGACAAGCCCAGGGGGATGCTCCGCAGGCCGCAGACGCACCGCCACCTCATCAGGCCGGTCCAGCCGGATCGTTTGATACAGAGCAGTATTTGCGGCATTTGGTTTGCCAGCAGGCGGCCAACCACCGGGCACATGAACAGACCCATGATTGTCTTTATCAGATGAGCCTCGGCCTACAGAGCCAGGGCTTTACTTCTTTTCCGTGCCCTACTCTGGACCAGTTCAGGGCAGAGGTCGCATGGCCTGGAGATTGGCCTGAGGCCCGGGCAGGAGAGGCACCTGCAGAGGCACCAGCAGAGGCTCCCGACGAGGCAGATGAGGCCCGCGAGGACGAGGAGATGGCCGATTTACTTGATTTCTTAGGAGGAAGCAGGGCCACATGATTGGGAGATTCCTTGGTCCATATTTCTTTTTGTTTCCATTTTTCTTGGTATATATCACCTTATTTTTGTTTGACTAAGGGACTAACGTTTGTTTCGTTTTGATTGACTTTTGTTTTGTGCATACATGTCGTTTGAATTGTTATGTTAGTATTTATTTCGTTGTTGTCAATAGTGTCTGTTGAAATTCCGGAATCGCGTAGAATTTTCATTTAGGAACGTTGTCCTAAAAGTAAAATGAACCAAAAATCCTAATAAAAAGAAAGAAGCATTGTGAATAAAAGTCATGTTCATAAAGAAATGAAAAAGGTTTTTATTTATACATATGTGTAAAAAGAAGGTGTGTATAAAAGTTTTTTTTTTGTATAAAAAAAATACGTGTAGAGAAATTCTTGTGTGTGTGAACAACGAGTGTATATAAAGAAACTTTTGTATAAACCATAGGTGTGTGTTGGAGAAAAACGAAAAAGATCTTTGAATATAAATAGGGTTTGACCGTGTGACGTAAAGGGAGAGAGTTCCAATGCGTGTACAGAAAAAGTTTGTCATGTATGAAAATATAGATGTACAAAGAAAGGTTTTCCTCATAAAGGACCATAGGTGTATAATTTTGTGAATATATAAAAATGAAACAAAAAGGAAAAAGAAAGAAAGACCGCGAAGGTCGACATGTTATAGTTAGGAAGTATAAATCATTCGTAAAGAGCAAACGTATCTTTTGGAAACAAGGGACTGATGCTAAGAGTTTATTTTCCGGAATGAACCGAGATAAGGATGGATGAATTCATTGAACTGATGAAAGAACATAACTTGGAAACGTTGGGTCTGTCTGGGTAAATTCCCAACCGTAGTATCACAATGCCATAAGCAGGATGCTTGAGTGCCCACCTGGCTGTAGCCATGACTAATTTTGCACGTTGTTTTCAAATCATCATTGTCACGCGTGCCTTTATGGAACAATATGGAAGTTCGGCCCGAGACCGACACCTTGACACCCAAATTTGTTTTGCCCCAGATATCAAGATTGGGTTCCCATGATAAAAGACCCCATTGAAACACAACCTTAGACTTTTTGAATCTTGGCCTATAAAAAAGAATCCTCATTCCTTCCCCGAAGCAAAGGGCAGTGGAATCTCCTCAAGGGAGAGCGAATAGAATGCTAAAACCCGATTTCCCAAAGAAAGGGACGGGAAAGGAGAAGTGAAGAGAAAGAAAAGGAAGAAATGGAAAGAAAGAAAAAGAAAAAAAAAGATGAAAATAAAGAAAAGAACAAAAAAGAAGAGGAAAGATTCCCAGTCGAAGGTCGAAGGGAAGTGAAAATGAAAGAAAGAGGACAGAAATTCTTCAAGCCAGATTGCCACTCGAAATCATTCACGACTGGCAATATCCCACCCCACATAAACAAAGAGGAAAAGACCGAAACACCCAGCTTCCTCTCCAAAAACACTATCCTCGAGAAAATCCTATTGGTTCGTGATCATACGTTTAATCTTTGATTCGATAGGAAATCGTGTGCAAAATAGAGTCATGTTGCAGTTATGGTTTGGGAATAGGATAAAACACTTGCCTTGTGAGTTTTATACACTATGAGTGATTTATTTTCAGTTTAGCCCGATGTTTCCTCTGCATGTTCATTTAAAAGCTAAAAGTTGACATCCTACCCTTCATTCTCTATTACAAGGAAGATTACCCTTAGCACAAGTATATTGTTTCTCTAAGATATGGTGCTCTCGCGAGTGATGTATTTTTCTTTGCAAAAAGCATGTTTGCTTTTGTAGGTGGAAAGACCCGGTGGATCGTTCGGTCCTGCCAACCCTTTTTCGGAGACCCATGAATTGCATTTTCGTTCATGTGTCCTCCACCTTCGAGTTTGGAGCCATGCGTAGTGATTGCTTAGTGCAATTCTCCATTCTCAACTCTTTTTCAAAGCCCCATGAATTGCGTTTTCATTCATGTGTCCTCCACCTTCGAGTTTGGAGCCATGCGTAGTGATTGCTTAGTGCAATTCTCCATTCTCAATCTTTTCGGAGCCCCATGAATTGTGTTTTCGTTCATGTGTCCTCCACCTTCGAGTTTAGAGCCATGCGTAGTGATTGCTTAGTGCAATTCTCCATTCTCAACACTATTTCGGAGCCCCATGAATTGCGTTTTCGTTCATGTGTCCTCCACCTTCGAGTTTGGAGCCATGCATAGTGATTGCTTAGTGCAATTCTCAATTCTCAACCCTTTTTCAGAGCCCCATGAATTGCGTTTTCGTTCATGTGTCCTCCACCTTCGAGTTTGGAGCCATGCGTTGTGATTGCTTAGTGCAATTCTCCATTCTCAACCCTTTTTCGGAGACCCATGAATTGTGTTTTCGTTAATGTGTCCTCCACCTTCGAGTTTGGAGCCATGCGTAGTGATTGCTTAGTGCAATTCCCCATTCTCAACCCTTTTTCGGAGCCCCATGAATTGCGTTTCCGTTCATGTGTCCTCCACCTTCGAGTTTGGAGCCATGCGTAGTGATTGCTTAGTGCAATTCTCCATTCTCAACCCTTTTTCGGAGCCCCATGAATTGTGTTTTCGTTCATGTGTCCTCCTCCTTCGAGTTTGGAGCCATGCATAGTGATTGCTTAGTGCAATTCTCCATTCTCAACCCTTTTTGGGAGCCCCATGAATTGCGTTTTCGTTCATGTGTCCTCCACCTTCGAGTTTGGAGCCATGCGTAGTGATTGCTTAGTGCAATTCTCCATTCTCAACCCTTTTTTGGAGCCCCATGAATTGTGTTTTCGTTAATGTGTCATCCACCTTCGAGTTTGGAGCCATGCGTAGTGATTGCTTAGTGCAATTCCCCATTCTCAACCCTTTTTCGGAGCCCCATGAATTGCGTTTCCGTTCATGTGTCCTCCACCTTCGAGTTTGGAGCCATGCGTAGTGATTGCTTAGTGCAATTCCCCATTCTCAACCCTTTTTCGGAGCCCCATAAATTGTGTTTCCGTTCATGTGTCCTCCACCTTCGAGTTTGGAGCCATGTGTTGTGATTGCTTAGTGCAATTCTCCATTCTCAACCCTTTTCCGGAGCCCCATGAATTGCGTTTTCGTTCATGTGTCCTCCACCTTCGAGTTTGGAGCCATGCGTAGTGATTGCTTAGTGCAATTCTCCATTCTCAACCCTTTTTCGGAGCCCCATGAATTGTGTTTTCGTTAATGTGTCCTCCACCTTCGAGTTTGGAGCCATGCGTAGTGATTGCTTAGTGCAATTCCCCATTCTCAACCCTTTTTCGGAGCCCCATGAATTGCGTTTCCGTTCATGTGTCCTCCACCTTCGAGTTTGGAGCCATGCGTAGTGATTGCTTAGTGCAATTCTCCATTCTCAACCCTTTTTCGGAGCCCCATGAATTGCGTTTTCGTTCATGTGTCCTCCACCTTCGAGTTTGGAGCCATGCGTAGTGATTGCTTAGGGCAATTGTCCATTGTGAATCTTTTCGGAGCCCCATGAATTGTGTTTTCGTTCATGTGTCCTCCACCTTCGAGTTTAGAGCCATGCGTAGTGATTGCTTAGTGCAATTCTCCATTCTCAACACTATTTCGGAGCCCCATGAATTGCGTTTTCGTTCATGTGTCCTCCACCTTCGAGTTTGGAGCCATGCATAGTGATTGCTTAGTGCAATTCTCAATTCTCAACCCTTTTTCAGAGCCCCATGAATTGCGTTTTCGTTCATGTGTCCTCCACCTTCGAGTTTGGAGCCATGCGTTGTGATTGCTTAGTGCAATTCTCCATTATCAACCCTTTTTCGGAGACCCATGAATTGTGTTTTCGTTAATGTGTCCTCCACCTTCGAGTTTGGAGCCATGCGTAGTGATTGCTTAGTGCAATTCCCCATTCTCAACCCTTTTTCGGAGCCCCATGAATTGCGTTTCCGTTCATGTGTCCTCCACCTTCGAGTTTGGAGCCATGCGTAGTGATTGCTTAGTGCAATTCTCCATTCTCAACCCTTTTTCGGAGCCCCATGAATTGTGTTTTCGTTCATGTGTCCTCCTCCTTCGAGTTTGGAGCCATGCATAGTGATTGCTTAGTGCAATTCTCCATTCTCAACCCTTTTTGGGAGCCCCATGAATTGCGTTTTCGTTCATGTGTCCTCCACCTTCGAGTTTGGAGCCATGCGTAGTGATTGCTTAGTGCAATTCTCCATTCTCAACCCTTTTTTGGAGCCCCATGAATTGTGTTTTCGTTAATGTGTCATCCACCTTCGAGTTTGGAGCCATGCGTAGTGATTGCTTAGTGCAATTCCCCATTCTCAACCCTTTTTCGGAGCCCCATGAATTGCGTTTCCGTTCATGTGTCCTCCACCTTCGAGTTTGGAGCCATGCGTAGTGATTGCTTAGTGCAATTCCCCATTCTCAACCCTTTTTCAGAGCCCCATAAATTGTGTTTCCGTTCATGTGTCCTCCACCTTCGAGTTTGGAGCCATGTGTTGTGATTGCTTAGTGCAATTCTCCATTCTCAACCCTTTTCCGGAGCCCCATGAATTGCGTTTTCGTTCATGTGTCCTCCACCTTCGAGTTTGGAGCCATGCGTAGTGATTGCTTAGTGCAATTCTCCATTCTCAACCCTTTTTCGGAGCCCCACAAATTGCGTTTTCGTTCATGTGTCCTCCACCTTCGAGTTTGGAGCCATGCTTAGTGATTGCTTAGTGCAATTCTCCATTCTCAACCCTTTTTCGGAACACCATGAATTTCGTTTTCGTTCATGTCTCCTCCACCTTCAATTTGGAGCCATGCGTAGTGATTGCTTAGTGCAATTCTCTATTCTCAATCTTTTCGGAGCCCCATGAATTGTGTTTTCGTTCATGTGTCCTCCACCTTCGAGTTTGGAGCCATTCGTTGTGATTCCTTAGTGCAATTCTCCATTCTCAACCCTTTTTTGGAGCCCCATGAATTGTGTTTTCGTTAATGTGTCATCCACCTTCGAGTTTGGAGCCATGCGTAGTGATTGCTTAGTGCAATTCCCCATTCTCAACCCTTTTTCGGAGCCCCATGAATTGCGTTTCCGTTCATGTGTCCTCCACCTTCGAGTTTGGAGCCATGCGTAGTGATTGCTTAGTGCAATTCTCCATTCTCAACCCTTTTTCGGAGCCCCATGAATTGTGTTTTCGTTCATGTGTCCTCCTCCTTCGAGTTTGGAGCCATGCATAGTGATTGCTTAGTGCAATTCTCCATTCTCAACCCTTTTTGGGAGCCCCATGAATTGCGTTTTCGTTCATGTGTCCTCCACCTTCGAGTTTGGAGCCATGTGTTGTGATTGCTTAGTGCAATTCTCCATTCTCAACCCTTTTCCGGAGCCCCATGAATTGTGTTTTCGTTAATGTGTCCTCCACCTTCGAGTTTGGAGCCATGCGTAGTGATTGCTTAGTGCAATTCCCCATTCTGAACCCTTTTTCGGAGCCCCATAAATTGTGTTTCCGTTCATGTGACCTCCACCTTCGAGTTTGGAGCCATGTGTTGTGATTGCTTAGTGCAATTCTTCATTCTCAACCCTTTTCCGGAGCCCAATGAATTGCGTTTTCGTTCATGTGTCCTCCACCTTCGAGTTTGGAGCCATGCGTAGTGATTGCTTAGTGCAATTCTCCATTCTCAACCCTTTTTCGGAGCCCCATGAATTGCGTTTTCGTTCATGTCTCCTCCACCTTCGAGTTTGGAGCCATGCGTAGTGATTGCTTAGTGCAATTCTCCATTCTCAACCCTTTTTTGGAGCCCCATGAATTCCGTTTTCGTTCATGTGTCCTCCACCTTCGAGTTTGGAGACATGCGTAGTGATTGCTTAGTGCAATTCTCCATTCTCAACCCTTTTTTGGAGCCCCATGAATTGCGTTTTCGTTCATGTCTCCTCCACCTTCGAGTTTGGAGCCATGTGTAGTGATTGCTTAGTGCAATTCTCCATTCTCAACACTATTTCGGAGCCCCATGAATTGCGTTTTCGTTCATGTGTCCTCCACCTTCGAGTTTGGAGCCATGCATAGTGATTGCTTAGTGCAATTCTCAATTCTCAACCCTTTTTCAGAGCCCCATGAATTGCGTTTTCGTTCATGTGTCCTCCACCTTCGAGTTTGGAGCCATGCGTTGTGATTGCTTAGTGCAATTCTCCATTCTCAACCCTTTTTCGGAGACCCATGAATTGTGTTTTCGTTAATGTGTCCTCCACCTTCGAGTTTGGAGCCATGCGTAGTGATTGCTTAGTGCAATTCCCCATTCTCAACCCTTTTTCGGAGCCCCATGAATTGCGTTTCCGTTCATGTGTCCTCCACCTACGAGTTTGGAGCCATGCGTAGTGATTGCTTAGTGCAATTCTCCATTCTCAACCCTTTTTCGGAGCCCCATGAATTGCGTTTTCGTTCATGTGTCCTCCACCTTCGAGTTTGGTGCCATGCATAGTGATTGCTTAGTGCAATTCTCCATTCTCAACCCTTTTTTGGAGCCCCATGAATTGCGTTTTCGTTCATGTGTCCTCCACCTTCGAGTTTGGAGCCATGCGTAGTGATTGCTTAGTGCAATTCTCCATTCTCAACCCTTTTTCGGAGCCCCATGAATTGCGTTTTCGTTCATGTGTCCTCCACCTTCGAGTTTGGTGCCATGCGTAGTGATTGCTTAGTGCAATTCCCCATTCTCAACCCTTTTTCGGAGCCCCATAAATTGTGTTTCCGTTCATGTGTCCTCCACCTTCGAGTTTGGAGCCATGCGTGGTGATTGCTTAGTGCAATTCTCCATTCTCAATCTTTTCGGAGACCCATGAATTGCGTTTTCGTTCATGTGTCCTCAACCTTCGAGTTTGGAGACATGCGTAGTGATTGCTTAGTGCAATTCTCCATTCTCAACCCTTTTTCGGAACCCCATGAATTGCGTTTTCGTTCATGTGTCCTCCACCTTCGAGTTTGGAGCCATGCGTAGTGATTGCTTAGTGCAATTCTCCATTCTCAACCCTTTTTCGGAGCCCCATGAATTGCGTTTTCGTTCATATCTCCTCCACCTTCGAGTTTGGAGCCATGCGTAGTGATTGCTTAGTGCAATTCTCCATTCTCAACCCTTTTTTGGAGCCCCATGAATTTCGTTTTCGTTCATGTGTCCTCCACCTTCGAGTTTGGAGCCATGCGTAGTGATTGCTTAGTGCAATTCTCCATTCTCAACCCTTTTTCGGAGCCCCATGAATTGCGTTTTCGTTCATGTGTCCTCCACCTTCGAGTTTGGAGCCATGCGTAGTGATTGCTTAGTGCAATTCTCCATTCTCAACCCATTTTCGGAGCCCCATGAATTGTTTTTTCGTTCATGTGTCCTCCTCCTTCGAGTTTGGAGCCATGCATAGTGATTGCTTAGTGCAATTCTCCATTCTCAACCCTTTTTCGGAGCCCCATGAATTGCGTTTTCGTTCATGTGTCCTCCACCTTCGAGTTTGGAGCCATGTGTTGTGATTGCTTAGTGCAATTCTCCATTCTCAACCCTTTTTCGGAGCCCCATGAATTGTGTTTTCGTTAATGTGTCCTCCACCTTCGAGTTTGGAGCCATGCGTAGTGATTGCTTAGTGCAATTCCCCATTCTCAACCCTTTTTCGGAGCACCATAAATTGTGTTTCCGTTCATGTGTCCTCCACCTTCGAGTTTGGAGCCATGCGTAGTGATTGCTTAGTGCAATTCTCCATTCTCAATCTTTTCGGAGCCCCATGAATTGCGTTTTCGTTCATGTGTCCTCAACCTTCGAGTTTGGAGACATGCGTAGTGATTGCTTAGTGCAATTCTCCATTCTCAACCCTTTTTCGGAGCCCCACGAATTGCGTTTTCGTTCATGTGTCCTCCACCTTCGAGTTTGGAGCCATGCGTAGTGATTGTTTAGTGCAATTCTTCATTCTCAACCCTTTTTCGGAACCCCATGAATTGCGTTTTCGTTCATGTGTCCTCCACCTTCGAGTTTGGAGCCATGCGTAGTGATTGCTTAGTGCAATTCTCCATTCTCAACCCTTTTTCGGAGCCCCATGAATTGCGTTTTCGTTCATGTGTCCTCCACCTTCGAGTTTGGAGCCATGCGTAGTGATTGCTTAGTGCAATTCTCCATTCTCAACCCATTTTCGGAGCCCCATGAATTGTTTTTTCGTTCATGTGTCCTCCTCCTTCGAGTTTGGAGCCATGCATAGTGATTGCTTAGTGCAATTCTCCCTTCTCAACCCTTTTTCGGAGCCCCATGAATTGCGTTTTCGTTCATGTGTCCTCCACCTTCGAGTTTGGAGCCATGTGTTGTGATTGCTTAGTGCAATTCTCCATTCTCAACCCTTTTTCGGAGCCCCATGAATTGTGTTTTCGTTCATGTGTCCTCCACCTTCGAGTTTGGAGCCATGCGTAGTGATTGCTTAGTGCAATTCTCCATTCTCAACCCTTTTTCGGAGCCCCACGAATTGCGTTTTCGTTCATGTGTCCTCCACCTTCGAGTTTGGAGCCATGCGTAGTGATTGTTTAGTGCAATTCTCCATTCTCAACACTTTTTCGGAACCCCATGAATTGCGTTTTCGTTCATGTGTCCTCCACCTTCGAGTTTGGAGCCATGTGTTGTGATTGCTTAGTGCAATTCTCCATTCTCAACCCTTTTTCGGAGCCCCATGAATTGTGTTTTCGTTAATGTGTCCTCCACCTTCGAGTTTGGAGCCATGCGTAGTGATTGCTTAGTGCAATTCCCCATTCTCAACCCTTTTTCGGAGCCCCATAAATTGTGTTTCCGTTCATGTGTCCTCCACCTTCGAGTTTGGAGCCATGCGTAGTGATTGCTTAGTGCAATTCTCCATTCTCAATCTTTTCGGAGCCCCATGAATTGCGTTTTCGTTCATGTGTCCTCAACCTTCGAGTTTGGAGACATGCGTAGTGATTGCTTAGTGCAATTCTCCATTCTCAACCCTTTTTGGGAGTCCCATGAATTTCGTTTTCGTTCATGTGTCCTCCACCTTCGAGTTTGGAGCCATGCGTAGTGATTGCTTAGTGCAATTCTCCATTCTCAACCCTTTTTCGGAGCCCCATGAATTGCGTTTTCGTTCATGTGTC
The DNA here is from genome assembly GCF_004193775.1 of Glycine soja. Lineage (NCBI taxonomy): Eukaryota > Viridiplantae > Streptophyta > Magnoliopsida > Fabales > Fabaceae > Glycine > Glycine soja. The sequence continues at coordinate 21,290,249 of NC_041020.1, read as the reverse complement.
CTCCACCTTCGAGTTTGGAGCCATGCGTAGTGATTGCTTAGTGCAATTCTCCATTATCAACCCATTTTCGGAGCCCCATGAATTGTGTTTTCGTTCATGTGTCCTCCTCCTTCGAGTTTGGAGCCATGCATAGTGATTGCTTAGTGCAATTCCCCATTCTCAACCCTTTTTCGGAGCCCCATAAATTGTGTTTCCGTTCATGTGTCCTCCACCTTCGATTGGAGCCATGCGTAGTGATTGCTTAGTGCAATTCTCCATTCTCAATCTTTTCGGAGCCCCATGAATTGCGTTTTCGTTCATGTGTCCTCAACCTTCGAGTTTGGAGACATGCGTAGTGATTGCTTAGTGCAATTCTCCATTCTCAACCCTTTTTCGGAGCCCCACGAATTGCGTTTTCGTTCATGTGTCCTCCACCTTCGAGTTTGGAGCCATGCGTAGTGATTGTTTAGTGCAATTCTTCATTCTCAACCCTTTTTCGGAACCCCATGAATTGCGTTTTCGTTCATGTGTCCTCCACTTTCGAGTTTGGAGCCATGCGTAGTGATTGCTTAGTGCAATTCTCCATTCTCAACCCTTTTTCGGAGCCCCATGAATTGCGTTTTCGTTCATGTGTCCTCCACCTTCGAGTTTGGTGCCATGCATAGTGATTGCTTAGTGCAATTCTCCATTCTCAACCCTTTTTTGGAGCCCCAGGAATTGCGTTTTCGTTCATGTGTCCTCCAGCTTCGAGTTTGGAGCCATGCGTAGTGATTGCTTAGTGCAATTCTCCATTCTCAACCCTTTTTTGGAGCCCCATGAATTTCGTTTTCGTTCATGTGTCCTCCACCTTCGAGTTTGGAGCCGTGCGTAGTGATTGCTTAGTGCAATTCTCCATTCTCAACCCTTTTTCGGAACCCCATGAATTGCGTTTTCGTTCATGTGTCCTCCACCTTCGAGTTTGGAGCCATGCGTAGTGATTGCTTAGTGCAATTCTCCATTCTCAACCCATTTTCGGAGCCCCATGAATTGTTTTTTCGTTCATGTGTCCTCCTCCTTCGAGTTTGGAGCCATGCATAGTGATTGCTTAGTGCAATTCTCCCTTCTCAACCCTTTTTCGGAGCCCCATGAATTGCGTTTTCGTTCATGTGTCCTCCACCTTCAAGTTTGGAGCCATGTGTTGTGATTGCTTAGTGCAATTCTCCATTCTCAACCCTTTTTCGGAACCCCATGAATTGTGTTTTCGTTAATGTGTCCTCCACCTTCGACTTTGGAGCCATGCGTAGTGATTGCTTAGTGCAATTCCCCATTCTCAACCCTTTTTCGGAGCCCCATAAATTGTGTTTCCGTTCATGTGTCCTCCACCTTCGAGTTTGGAGCCATGCGTAGTGATTGCTTAGTGCAATTCTCCATTCTCAATCTTTTCGGAGCCCCATGAATTGCGTTTTCGTTCATGTGTCCTCAACCTTCGAGTTTGGAGACATGCGTAGTGATTGCTTAGTGCAATTCTCCATTCTCAACCCTTTTTCGGAGCCCCATGAATTGCGTTTTCGTGCATGTGTCCTCCACCTTTGAGTTTGGAGCCATGCGTAGTGATTGCTTAGTGCAATTCTCCATTCTCAACCCTTTTTCGGAGCCCCATGAATTGCGTTTTTGTTCATGTGTCCTCCACCTTCGAGTTTGGAGCCATGCATAGTGATTGCTTAGGGCAATTGTCCATTGTGAATCTTTTCGGAGCCCCATGAATTGCGTTTTCGTTCATGTGTCCTCCACCTTCGAGTTTGGAGCCATGCGTAGTGATTGCTTAGTGCAATTCTCCATTCTCAACCCTTTTTCGGAGCCCCATGAATTGTGTTTTCGTTCATGTGTCCTCCACCTTCGAGTTTGGTGCCATGCGTAGTGATTGCTTAGTGCAATTCTCCATTCTCAACCCTTTTTCGGAGCCCCATGAATTGCGTTTTCGTTCATGTGTCCTCCACCTTCGAGTTCGGAGCCATGCATAGTGATTGCTTAGTGCAATTCTCCATTCTCAACCCTTTTTCTGAGCCCCATGAATTGTGTTTTCGTTCATGTGTCCTCCACCTTCGAGTTTGGAGCCAAGCGTAGTGATTGCTTAGTGCAATTCTCCATTCTCAACCCTTTTTCGGAGCCCCACGAATTGTGTTTTCGTTCATGTGTCCTCCACCTTCGAGTTTGGAGCCATGCGTAGTGATTGCTTAGTGCACATCTCCATTCTGAATCTTTTCGGAGCCCCATGAATAGCGTTTTCAATCAGGTGTCCTCCACCTTTGAGTTTGGAGCCATGCGTAGTGATTGCTTAGTGCAATTCTCCATTCTCAACCCTTTTTCGGAGCCCCATGAATTGTGTTTTCCTTCATGTGTCCTCCACCTTCGAGTTTGGTGCCATGCGTAGTGATTGCTTAGTGCAATTCTTCATTCTCAACCCTTTTTCGGAGCCCCACGAATTGTGTTTTCGTTCATGTGTCCTCCACCTTCGAGTATGGAGCCATGCGTAGTGATTGCTTAGTGCAATTCTCCATTCTGAATCTTTTCGGAGCCCCATGAATAGCGTTTTCAATCAAGTGTCCTCCACCTTCGAGTTTGGAGCCATGCGTAGTGATTGCTTAGTGCAATTCTCCATTCTCAACCCTTTTTCGGAGCCCCATGAATTGCGTTTTTGTTCATGTGTCCTCCACCTTCGAGTTTGGAGCCATGCGTAGTGATTGCTTAGGGCAATTCTCCATTCTGAATCTTTTCGGAGCCCCATGAATTGCGTTTTCGTTCATGTGTCCTCCACCTTCGAGTTTGGAGCCATGCGTAGTGATTGCTTAGTGCAATTCTCCATTCTCAATCTTTTCGGAGCCCCATGAATTGCATTTTCGTTCATGTGTCCTCCACCTTCGAGTTTGGAGCCATGCGTAGTGATTGCTTAGTGCAATTCTCCATTCTCAACCCTTTTTCGGAGCCCAATGAATTGCGTTTTCGTGCATGTGTCTTCCACCTTCGAGTTTGGTGCCATGCATAGTGATTGCTTAGTGCAATTCTCCATTCTCAACCCATTTTCGGAGCCCCATGAATTGCGTTATCGTTCATGTGTCCTCCACCTTCGAGTTTGGAGTCATGCGTAGTGATTGCTTAGTGCAATTCTCCGTTTTCAATCTTTTCGGAGCCCCGTGAATTGCGTTTTCGTTCATGCGTCCTCCACCTTCGAGTTTGGTGCCATGCGTAGTGATTGCTTAGTGAAATTCTCCATTCTCAACCCTTTCTCGGAGCCCCATGAATTGCGTTTTTGTTCATGTGTCCTCCACCTTCGAGTTTGGAGCCATGCGTAGTGATTGCTTAGGGATTTCTCCATTCTGAATCTTTTCGGAGCCCCATGAATTGCGTTTTCGTTCATGTGTCCTCCACCTTTGAGTTTAGAGCCATACGTAGTGATTGCTTAGTGCAATTCTCCATTCTCAATCTTTTCAGAGCCCCATGAATTGCATTTTCGTTCATGTGGCCTCCGCCTTCGAGTTTGGAGCCATGCGTAGCGATTGCTTAGTGCAATTCTCCATTCTCAACCCTTTTTCGGAGCCCCATGAATTGCGTTTTCGTTCATGTGTCCTCCACCTTCAAGTTTGGAACCATGCGTAGTGATTGCTTATGCAATTCTCCATTCTCAACCCTTTTTCGGAGCCCCATGAATTGCGTTTTCGTTCATGTGTCCTCCCCCTTTGAGTTTGGAGCCATGCGTAGTGATTGCTTAGTGCAATTCTCCATTCTCAACCCTTTTTCGGAGCCCCATGAATTGCGTTTTTGTTCATGTGTCCTCCACCTTCGAGTTTGGAGCCATGCGTAGTGATTGCTTAGTGCAATTCTCCATTCTGAATCTTTTCGGAGCCCCATGAATTGCGTTTTCGTTCATGTGTCCTCCACCTTCGAGTTTGGAGCCATGCGTAGTGATTGCTTAGTGCAATTCTCCATTCTCAACCCTTTTTCGGAGCCCCATGAATTGTGTTTTCGTTCATGTGTCCTCCACCTTCAAGTTTGGTGCCATGCGTAGTGATTGCTTAGTGCAATTCTCCATTCTCAACCCTTTTTCGGAGCCCCATGAATTGCGTTTTCGTTCATGTCTCCTCCATCTTTGAGTTTGGAGCCATGCGTAGTGATTGCTTAGTGCAATTTTCCATTCTCAATCATTTCGGAGCCCCGTGAATTGCGTTTTCGTTCATGCGTCCTCCATCTTCGAGTTTGGAGCCATGCGTAGTGATTGCTTAGTGCAATTCTCCATTCTCAACCCTTTTTCGGAGCCCCATGAATTGCGTTTTCGTTCATGTGTCCTCCACCTTCGAGTTTGGAGCCATGCGTAGTGATTGCTTAGTGCAATTCTCCATTCTCAATCTTTTCGGAGCCCCACGAATAGCGTTTTCGTTGATGTGTCCTCCACCTACGAGTTTGGAGCCATGCGTAGTGATTGCTTAGTGCAATTCTCCATTCTCAACCCTTTTTCGTAGCCCCATGAAGTGTGTTTTCGTTCATGTGTCCTCCACCTTCGAGTTTGGAGCCATGCGTAGTGATTGCTTAGTGCAATTCTCCATTCTCAGTCTTTTGGGAGCCCCATGAATTGCGTTTTCGTTCATGTGTCCTCCACCTTCGAGTTTGGAGCCATGCGTAGTGATTGCTTAGTGCAATTTTCCATTCTCAATCTTTTCGGAGCCCAATGAATTGCGTTTTAATTCATGTGTCCTCCACCTTCGAGTATGGAGCCATGCGTAGTGACTGCTTAGTGCAATTCTCCATTCTCAATCTTTTCGGAGCCCAATGAATTGCGTTTTCGTTCATGTGTCCTCCACCTTCGAGTTTGGAGCCATGCGTAGTGATTGCTTAGTGCAATTCTCCATTCTCAATCTTTTCGGAGCCCCATGAATTGCATTTTCGTTCATGTGTCCTCCGCCTTCGAGTTTGGAGCCATGCGTAGTGATTGCTTAGTGCAATTCTCCATTCTCAACCCTTTTTCGGAGCCCCATGAATTGCGTTTTCGTTCATGTGTCCTCCACCTTCAAGTTTGGAGCCATGCGTAGTGATTGCTTAGTGCAATTCTCCATTCTCAACCCTTTTTCGGAGCCCCATGAATTGCGTTTTCGTTCAAGTGTCCTCCACCTTCGAGTTTGGAGCCATGCGTAGTGATTGCTTAGTGCAATTCTCCATTCTCAATCTTTTCGGAGCCCCATGAATTGCATTTTCGTTCATGTGTCCTCCACCGTCGAGTTTGGAGCCATGCGTAGTGATTGATTAGTGCAATTCTCCATTCTCAACCCTTTTTCGGAGCCCCATGAATTGCGTTTTCGTTCATGTGTCCTCCACCTTCGAGTTTGGAGCCATGCGTAGTGATTGCTTAGTGCAATTCTCCATTCTCAACCCTTTTTCGGAGCCCCATGAATTGCGTTTTCGTTCATGTGTCCTCCACCTTCAAGTTTGGAGCCATGCGTAGTGATTGCTTAGTGCAATTCTCCATTCTCAACCCTTTTTCGGAGCCCCATGAATTGCGTTTTCGTTCATGTGTCCTCCACCTTCGAGTTTGGAGCCATGCGTAGTGATTGCTTAGTGCAATTCTCCATTCTCAATCTTTTCGGAGCCCCATGAATTGCATTTTCGTTCATGTGTCCTCCACCTTCGAGTTTGGAGCCATGCGTAGTGATTGCTTAGTGCAATTCTCCATTCTCAACCCTTTTTCGGAGCCCCATGAATTGCGTTTTCGTTCATTTGTCCTCCACCTTCGAGTTTGGAGCCATGCGTAGTGATTGCTTAGTGCAATTCTCCATTCTCAACCCTTTTTCGGAGCCCCATAAATTGCGTTTTCGTTCATGTGTCCTCCACCTTCGAGTTTGGAGCCATGCGTAGTGATTGCTTAGTGCAATTCTCCATTCTCAACCCTTTTCCGGAGCCCCATGAATTGCGTTTTCGTTCATGTGTCCTCCACCTTCGAGTTTGGAGCCATGCGTATTGATTGCTTAGTGCAATTCTCCATTCTCAACCCTTTTTCGGAGCCCCATGAATTGCGTTTTCGTTCATGTGTCCTCCACCTTCGAGTTTGGAGCCATGCGTAGTGATTGCTTAGTGCAATTCTCCATTCTCAACCCATTTTCGGAGCCCCATGAATTGCGTTTTCGTTCATGTGTCCTCCACCTTCGAGTTTGGAGCCATGCGTAGTGATTGCTTAGTGCAATTCTCCATTCTCAACCCTTTTCCGGAGCCCCATGAATTGCGTTTTCGTTCATGTGTCCTCCACCTTCGAGTTTGGAGCCATGCGTATTGATTGCTTAGTGCAATTCTCCATTCTCAACCCTTTTTCGGAGCCCCATGAATTGCGTTTTCGTTCATGTGTCCTCCACCTTCGAGTTTGGAGCCATGCGTAGTGACTGCTTAGTGCAATTCTCCATTCTCAATCTTTTCGGAGCCCAATGAATTGCGTTTTCGTTCATGTGTCCTCCACCTTCGAGTTTGGAGCCATGCGTAGTGATTGCTTAGTGCAATTCTCCATTCTCAATCTTTTCGGAGCCCCATGAATTGCATTTTCGTTCATGTGTCCTCCGCCTTCGAGTTTGGAGCCATGCGTAGTGATTGCTTAGTGCAATTCTCCATTCTCAACCCTTTTTCGGAGCCCCATGAATTGCGTTTTCGTTCATGTGTCCTCCACCTTCAAGTTTGGAGCCATGCGTAGTGATTGCTTAGTGCAATTCTCCATTCTCAACCCTTTTTCGGAGCCCCATGAATTGCGTTTTCGTTCAAGTGTCCTCCACCTTCGAGTTTGGAGCCATGCGTAGTGATTGCTTAGTGCAATTCTCCATTCTCAACCCTTTTTCGGAGCCCCATGAATTGCGTTTTCGTTCATTTGTCCTCCACCTTCGAGTTTGGAGCCATGCGTAGTGATTGCTTAGTGCAATTCTCCATTCTCAACCCTTTTTCGGAGCCCCATAAATTGCGTTTTCGTTCATGTGTCCTCCACCTTCGAGTTTGGAGCCATGCGTAGTGATTGCTTAGTGCAATTCTCCATTCTCAACCCTTTTCCGGAGCCCCATGAATTGCGTTTTCGTTCATGTGTCCTCCACCTTCGAGTTTGGAGCCATGCGTATTGATTGCTTAGTGCAATTCTCCATTCTCAACCCTTTTTCGGAGCCCCATGAATTGCGTTTTCGTTCATGTGTCCTCATCCGATACTGATGATGATGTCGAACTAGATGTCTCGACATCTAAGAGGGCCAAGACTTCAGGGAGAAAGGTGCCTGGAAATGTTCCTGATGCACCATTGGACAACATCTCTTTCCACTCCATTGGCAATGTTGAAAAGTGGAAATATGTGTATCAACGTAGACTTGCCTTGGAAAGAGAACTGGGAAGAGCTGCCATGGATTGCAAGGAGATCATGGACCTCATCAAGGCTGCTGGACTGCTGAAGACTGTCAGCAAGTTGGGAGATTGCTATGAAGGCTTAGTCAGGGAATTCATTGTCAACATTCCCTCTGACATATCAAACAGAAAAAATGATGATTATCAAAGAGTGTTTGTCAGAGGAAAGTGTGTTAGATTCTCCCCTGCTGTGATTAACAAATATCTGGGCAGACCTACTGATGGAGTGATAGATATTGATGTTTCTGAGCATCAAATTGCCAAGGAAATCACTGCCAAACGAGTCCAGCATTGGCCAAAGAAAGGGAAGCTTTCAGCAGGGAAGCTAAGTGTGAAGTATGCAATTCTGCACAGGATTGGAGCTGCAAACTGGGTTCCCACCAACCATACTTCCACTATTGCCACAGGTTTGGGTAAATTTCTGTATGCTGTTGGAACCAAGTCCAAATTTAATTTTGGAAACTATATTTTTGATCAAACTGTTAAGCATTCAGAATCTTTTGCTGTCAAATTACCCATTGCCTTCCCTACTGTATTATGTGGCATTATGTTGAGTCAGCATCCCAATATGTTAAACTACACTGACTCTGTGATGAAGAGAGAATCTCCTCTATCCCTGCATTACAAACTGTTTGAGGGGACACATGTCCCAGACATTGTCTCGACATCTGTCTCGACATCAGGGAAAGCTGCTGCTTCAGGTGCTGTGTCCAAGGATGCTCTGATTGCTGAACTCAAGGACACATGCAAGGTGCTGGAAGCAACCATCAAAGCCACCACAGAGAAGAAGATGGAGCTAGAACTGCTGATCAAAAGGCTCTCAGAGAGTGGCATTGATGATGAAGAAGCTGCTGAGGAAGAGGAAGATGCAGCAGAAGAGACAGAATCAGATGATGATTCTGAAGCCACCCCATGATCATCAGACCTGCATTTTTACTTTTACTAGCTAAAGGGGCATGTCCCTTTGAACAATTACTAGTTATTGGTCTGTAATATTTGCACATTAATTTCATGCATCCTACTTTTGCCAAATTTATGTCTAAAAAGGGGGAGTAATAGTATTATGCTTGCTATTATGCATGATTTTGAGTAATAGGATACTATGTATGCAATAGTAGATGTATGGCAGTAGGATACGATGTATGCATGATTCATGACCTTGAGGGGGAGTTGTATGAATATGATTTTGAGGGGGAGACTGCTGCTGATGATGACTGTTGTAAGCTACTAGAAGATGCTGCAGTAAGAGCATGAAGACAGGGGGAGCAGATAGCGGATGTCACATGAGATGTCTCGACATCCTGGAAAAGACTAGTAGCTGATAGAAGATGCTGCAGTAAGCATGGAGACAGGGGGAGCAGTAGCAGAAAGCTGATGTCACGTGAGAAGTCTTGACATCCTGAAGAAGACTTGTAGATCTGCAACTTGAAGAATTTCCGCTGTGCTTGAATACTCTGATAATGGAAGTTGCTGATCCCACTTGCATAACTGCTCGTACCTGCTCAGGAAGTGTCTAAGTATGTTTTAGACAAAATTTGCCAAAGGGGGAGATTGTTAGTGTTTAGCTCTACTGAGCTTTAAAAGATTGGCTAAGATTTTGTTAAAACATAAGCACTTAGACAATGAAGGAAAGCTGGAGTTGCTGCACATGATGTCCAACGGTATGTCAAGGAATAAGATCGGGCTGCACAATGCACAAGGCAAGATAAAATGTCAAATGAAGAATTGAAGTTGCAGGATCCACGATGTCGGATACAATGTCCTGACATCCTGCCCGAGAATACTGGAGTTGCTGTACAATGCAAGTTAAAAGTCAAGTGCAGAAGTGAAGCTGCAGGATCCACGATGTCGGATACAATGTCCTGACATCCTGCCCGAGAATACTGGAGTTGCTGTACAATGCAAGTTAAAAGTCAAGTGCAGAAGTGAAGCTGCAGGATCCACGATGTCGGACACGATGTCCTGACATCTTGCCCGAAAATACTGGACACATAAATCTGTTATATCTTTAACAGATTATTGTGCAGTTAGCAAGAGATAAGAAGATCTATCTTTAGGAACGAACTAAAAGATCATTATAGTTCGAATTTCAAAGTAGAAGAGTTCGTTCAGGGATTAAAGATTAAAGATTAAAGATTCAAACTAAAAGATCAAAAGTTATCTTTTAGTTCTTTAACTGCAGATTTTTCAGAAGAAGATAGATCTCCTCCAGCATCAAGGAGTTGCAGCCCAGAATCGTACACGGCTATATAATCATGGAGGCTGCACGAGTTCTGTACCAAGTCCGGGATTGAAGAGTTATTTTGTGAGTTTTGGGACTTGAGTCTTTTGTGAGCCACCTTGATGGTACCCTAACATCAAGTGTTGGACCTATGTGTGTAGAGTTGATCTCTTGTGTCTAGAGTTGATCTCTAGTGTGTAGAGTTGATCTCTTTTGTTCAGAGTTGATCTCTGATGTGTCTTTGACTTAATTGTAAACACAGGAGTGTGAGTGAGAGGGAGTGAGCGGAGGTTCTCATATCTAAGAGTGGCTCTTAGGTAGAGATCGCACGGGTAGTGGTTAGGTGAGAAGGTTGTAAACAGGGGCTGTTAGACCTTGAACTAACACTATTGAGAGTGGATTTCCTCCCTGGCTTGGTAGCCCCCAGATGTAGGTGAGGTAGCACCGAACTGGGTAAACAATTCTCTTGTGTTATTTACTTGTTTAATCTGTTCATACGGACACATATAATCTGCATGTTCTGAAGCGTGATGTCGTGACATCCTGTACGACATCTGTCCCCTGGTATCAGAATTTCAATTGGTATCAGAGCCAACACTCGAAATCACAGAGTGAGATCTAGGGAGATAAATTCTGATGAACATGGAGAAAGAAGGCGGACCAGTGAACAGACCACCAATTCTCGATGGAAGCAACTATGAATATTGGAAAGCAAGAATGGTGGCCTTCCTCAAATCACTGGATAGCAGAACCTGGAAAGCTGTCATCAAAGGCTGGGAACATCCCAAGATGCTGGACACAGAAGGAAAGCCCACTGAAGAATTGAAGCCAGAAGAAGACTGGACTAAAGAAGAAGACGAATTGGCACTTGGAAACTCCAAAGCTTTGAATGCTCTATTCAATGGAGTTGACAAGAATATCTTCAGACTGATCAACACTTGCACAGTGGCCAAAGATGCATGGGAGATCCTGAAAATCACTCATGAAGGAACCTCCAAAGTGAAGATGTCCAGATTGCAACTGTTGGCCACAAAATTCGAAAATCTGAAGATGAAGGAGGAAGAATGCATTCATGACTTCCACATGAACATTCTTGAAATTGCCAATGCTTGCACTGCCTTGGGAGAGAAGATGACAGATGAAAAGCTGGTGAGAAAGATCCTCAGATCCTTGCCTAAGAGATTTGACATGAAAGTCACTGCAATAGAGGAGGCCCAAGACATTTGCAACATGAGAGTAGATGAACTCATTGGTTCCCTTCAAACCTTTGAGCTAGGACTCTCGGATAGGGCTGAAAAGAAGAGTAAAAATCTGGCTTTCATGTCCAATAATGAAGGAGAAGAAGGTGAATATGACCTGGATACTGATGAAGGTCTGACTAATGCAGTTGTGCTCTTTGGAAAACAGTTCAACAAAGTGATGAACAGAATGGACAGGAGGCAGAAGCCACATGTCCAGAACATCCCTTTCGACATCAGGAAAGGCAGCAAATACCAGAAAAGATCAGATGTAAAGCCCAGTCACAGCAAAGGAATTCAATGTCATGGGTGTGAAGGCTATGGACACATCATAGCTGAATGTCCCACTCATCTCGAGAAGCAGAGGAAAGGACTTTCTGTATGTCGTTCTGATACAGAGAGTGAACAAGAAAGTGACTCTGACAGAGATGTGAATGCACTCACTGGGAGATTTGACACTGCTGAAGATTCAAGTGATACAGACAGTGAAATCACTTTTGATGAGCTTGCTACATCCTATAGAGAACTATGCTTCAAAAGTGAGAAGATTCTTCAGCAGGAAGCACAACTGAAGAAGATCATTGCAGATCTGGAAGCTGAGAAGGAGGCACATAAAGAGGAGATCTCTGAGCTTAAAGGTGAAGTCGGTTTTCTGAACTCTAAGCTGGAAAACATGACAAAATCAATAAAGATGCTGAACAAAGGCTCAGATACACTTGATGAGGTGCTGCTGCTTGGAAAGAATGCTGGAAACCAGAGAGGACTTGGATTTAATCCTAAGTCTGCTGGCAGAACAACCATGACAGAATTTGTTCCTGCCAAAAACAGGACTGGAGCCACGATGTCACAACATCGGTCTCGACATCATGGAATGCAGCAGAAAAAGAGCAAAAGAAAGAAGTGGAGGTGTCACTACTGTGGCAAGTATGGTCACATAAAGCCCTTTTGCTATCATCTACATGGCCATCCACATCATGGAACTCAAAGCAGCAACAGCAGAAAGAAGATGATGTGGGTTCCAAAACACAAGGCTGTCAGTCTTGTTGTTCATACTTCACTTAGAGCATCAGCTAAGGAAGATTGGTACCTAGATAGCGGCTGTTCCAGACACATGACAGGAGTCAAAGAATTCCTGCTGAACATTGAGCCCTGCTCCACTAGTTATGTGACATTTGGAGATGGCTCTAAAGGAAAGATCATTGGAATGGGAAAGCTAGTTCATAATGGACTTCCTAGTCTGAACAAAGTACTGCTGGTGAAGGGACTGACTGCAAACTTGATTAGCATCAGTCAGCTGTGTGATGAAGGATTCAATGTAAACTTCACAAAGTCAGAATGCTTGGTGACAAATGAGAAGAGTGAAGTTCTAATGAAGGGCAGCAGATCAAAGGACAATTGTTACCTATGGACACCCCAAGAAACCAGCTACTCCTCCACATGTCTATCCTCCAAAGAAGATGAAGTCAGAATATGGCATCAAAGGTTTGGACATCTGCACTTAAGAGGCATGAAGAAAATCCTTGACAAAAGTGCTGTTAGAGGCATTCCCAATCTGAAAATAGAAGAAGGCAGAATTTGTGGTGAATGTCAGATTGGAAAGCAAGTCAAGATGTCCCACCAGAAGCTTCAACATCAGACCACCTCCAGGGTGCTGGAACTACTTCACATGGACTTGATGGGGCCTATGCAAGTTGAAAGCCTTGGAGGAAAGAGGTATGCCTATGTGGGTGTGGATGATTTCTCCAGATTTACCTGGGTCAACTTTATCAGAGAGAAATCAGACACCTTTGCAACTGTCAAGCACTTCCACATCTTTGGAAGTCCATGTTACATTTTGGCAGATAGAGAGCAAAGGAGAAAGATGGATCCCAAGAGTGATGCAGGAATATTCCTGGGATACTCTACAAACAGCAGAGCATATAGAGTATTCAATTCCAGAACCAGAACAGTGATGGAATCCATCAATGTGGTTGTTGATGATCTGTCTCCAGCAAGAAAGAAGGATGTCGAAGAAGATGTCAGAACATCGGGAGACAATGTAGCAGATGCAGCTAAAAGTGGAGAAAATGCAGAAAACTCTGATCCTGCTACAGATGATTCAAACATCAACCAACCTGACAAGAGACCCTCCATTAGAATCCAGAAGATGCACCCCAAGGAGCTGATTATAGGGGATCCAAACAGAGGAGTCACTACAAGATCAAGGGAGATTGAAATTGTCTCCAACTCATGCTTTGTCTCCAGAATTGAGCCCAAGAATGTGAAAGAGGCACTGACTGATGAGTTCTGGATCAACGCTATGCATGAAGAAGTCTATGTGGAGCAGCCAAAGGGATTTGCAGATCCAACTCATCCAGATCATGTATACAGGCTCAAGAAGGCTCTCTATGGATTGAAGCAAGCTCCAAGAGCTTGGTATAAAAGGCTAACAGAATTCCTTACTCAGCAAGGGTATAGGAAGGGAGGAATTGACAAGACTCTCTTTGTCAAGCAAGATGCTGAAAACTTGATGATTGCACAGATATATGTTGATGACATTGTGTTTGGAGAGATGTCGAATGAGATGCTTCGACATTTTGTTCAACAGATGCAATCTGAATTTGAGATGAGTCTTGTTGGAGAGCTGACTTATTTTCTGGGACTCCAAGTGAAGCAGATGGAAGACTCCATATTCCTATCTCAAAGCAAGTATGCAAAGAACATTGTCAAGAAGTTTGGGATGGAGAATGCCAGCCATAAAAGAACACCTGCACCTACTCACTTGAAGCTGTCAAAGGATGAAGCAGGCACCAGTGTTGATCAAAGCCTGTACAGAAGCATGATAGGGAGCTTACTATATTTAACAGCTAGCAGACCCGACATCACCTATGCAGTGGGTGTTTGTGCAAGATATCAAGCCAATCCCAAGATAAGTCACTTGAATCAAGTAAAGAGAATTCTGAAATATGTAAATGGCACTAGTGACTATGGGATTATGTACTGTCATTGTTCAAATTCAATGCTGGTTGGGTATTGTGATGCTGATTGGGCTGGAAGTGCAGATGACAGAAAAAGCACTTCTGGTGGATGCTTCTATTTGGGGAACAACCTTGTTTCATGGTTCAGCAAGAAGCAGAACTGTGTGTCCCTATCTACAGCAGAAGCCGAGTATATTGCAGCAGGAAGCAGCTGTTCACAGCTAGTTTGGATGAAGCAGATGCTGAAGGAGTACAATGTCGAACAAGATGTCATGACATTGTACTGTGACAACATGAGTGCTATTAATATTTCTAAAAATCCTGTTCAACACAGCAGAACCAAGCACATTGACATTAGACATCACTATATCAGAGATCTTGTTGATGATAAAGTGATCACACTGAAGCATGTTGACACTGAGGAACAAATAGCAGATATTTTCACAAAGGCTTTGGATGCAAATCAGTTTGAAAAACTGAGGGGCAAGCTGGGCATTTGTGTGCTAGAGGAATTATAGCAACTACAGCAATCTGAACGTGCCCAAACGAATCACTTAACATTAATAGCACGTTCACTACTGAACCAAGGAAAATTCGACCGTTGCTTCACACGACCCTCTACATTCCTCATTCAAATTTATATCTGCTTGGCATTCGTGTTTTTACCAGCATTTCCCAATAGCCTTCTGAAATTTACGAAATCATTCCAAACGCTCTGCTTTTCCATGGCTACCTCACCAAAAGAAACTTCCGCTTCTGGTTCACCCGCTGTACCATCATCTCCGCACCAGGAACAACCAGAATTCAACATCCAACCCATACAAGTAATTCCTGGTCAAGCTTCTGTCCCTGAGAAACTGGTTCCCAGAAGACAACAGGGAGTGAAGATTGCTGAAAACCCTAGCCTTGCAACAAGTCCTAGGGAAGTAGACACGGAGATGGACAAGAAAATCCGCGGTATTGTGAGTAGCATTCTGAAGGATGCTTCTGTGCCTGATGCTGAGAAAGATGCTCCAACATCTTCCAACCCAGGTGTTTCTGTGCCTGATGTCAATAAAGATGTTCCAACATCCTCCACTCCAAATGCTGAAGCCCTCCCTTCACCCAGTGAAGAGGAATCAACAGAAGAAGAGGATCAAGCCTCAGAGGAGACCCCTGCACCAAGGGCACCAGAACCTGCTCCAGGTAACCTCATTGACTTGGAAGAAGTCGAATCTGATGAAGAACCCATTGCCAACAGGTTGGCACCTGGCATTGCAGAAAGGTTACAAAGCCGAAAGGGAAAAACTCCCATTAAGAGGTCTGGAAGAATCAAGACTATGGCCCAGAAGAAGAGTGCTCCAATCACTCCTGCCACATCCAGAAGAAGCAAGGTTGCTATCCCCTCCAAGAAAAGGAAAGAAATTTCCTCATCCGATACTGATGATGATGTCGAACTAGATGTCTCGACATCTAAGAGGGCCAAGACTTCAGGGAGAAAGGTGCCTGGAAATGTTCCTGATGCACCATTGGACAACATCTCTTTCCACTCCATTGGCAATGTTGAAAAGTGGAAATATGTGTATCAACGTAGACTTGCCTTGGAAAGAGAACTGGGAAGAGCTGCCATGGATTGCAAGGAGATCATGGACCTCATCAAGGCTGCTGGACTGCTGAAGACTGTCAGCAAGTTGGGAGATTGCTATGAAGGCTTAGTCAGGGAATTCATTGTCAACATTCCCTCTGACATATCAAACAGAAAAAATGATGATTATCAAAGAGTGTTTGTCAGAGGAAAGTGTGTTAGATTCTCCCCTGCTGTGATTAACAAATATCTGGGCAGACCTACTGATGGAGTGATAGATATTGATGTTTCTGAGCATCAAATTGCCAAGGAAATCACTGCCAAACGAGTCCAGCATTGGCCAAAGAAAGGGAAGCTTTCAGCAGGGAAGCTAAGTGTGAAGTATGCAATTCTGCACAGGATTGGAGCTGCAAACTGGGTTCCCACCAACCATACTTCCACTATTGCCACAGGTTTGGGTAAATTTCTGTATGCTGTTGGAACCAAGTCCAAATTTAATTTTGGAAACTATATTTTTGATCAAACTGTTAAGCATTCAGAATCTTTTGCTGTCAAATTACCCATTGCCTTCCCTACTGTATTATGTGGCATTATGTTGAGTCAGCATCCCAATATGTTAAACTACACTGACTCTGTGATGAAGAGAGAATCTCCTCTATCCCTGCATTACAAACTGTTTGAGGGGACACATGTCCCAGACATTGTCTCGACATCTGTCTCGACATCAGGGAAAGCTGCTGCTTCAGGTGCTGTGTCCAAGGATGCTCTGATTGCTGAACTCAAGGACACATGCAAGGTGCTGGAAGCAACCATCAAAGCCACCACAGAGAAGAAGATGGAGCTAGAACTGCTGATCAAAAGGCTCTCAGAGAGTGGCATTGATGATGAAGAAGCTGCTGAGGAAGAGGAAGATGCAGCAGAAGAGACAGAATCAGATGATGATTCTGAAGCCACCCCATGATCATCAGACCTGCATTTTTACTTTTACTAGCTAAAGGGGCATGTCCCTTTGAACAATTACTAGTTATTGGTCTGTAATATTTGCACATTAATTTCATGCATCCTACTTTTGCCAAATTTATGTCTAAAAAGGGGGAGTAATAGTATTATGCTTGCTATTATGCATGATTTTGAGTAATAGGATACTATGTATGCAATAGTAGATGTATGGCAGTAGGATACGATGTATGCATGATTCATGACCTTGAGGGGGAGTTGTATGAATATGATTTTGAGGGGGAGACTGCTGCTGATGATGACTGTTGTAAGCTACTAGAAGATGCTGCAGTAAGAGCATGAAGACAGGGGGAGCAGATAGCGGATGTCACATGAGATGTCTCGACATCCTGGAAAAGACTAGTAGCTGATAGAAGATGCTGCAGTAAGCATGGAGACAGGGGGAGCAGTAGCAGAAAGCTGATGTCACGTGAGAAGTCTTGACATCCTGAAGAAGACTTGTAGATCTGCAACTTGAAGAATTTCCGCTGTGCTTGAATACTCTGATAATGGAAGTTGCTGATCCCACTTGCATAACTGCTCGTACCTGCTCAGGAAGTGTCTAAGTATGTTTTAGACAAAATTTGCCAAAGGGGGAGATTGTTAGTGTTTAGCTCTACTGAGCTTTAAAAGATTGGCTAAGATTTTGTTAAAACATAAGCACTTAGACAATGAAGGAAAGCTGGAGTTGCTGCACATGATGTCCAACGGTATGTCAAGGAATAAGATCGGGCTGCACAATGCACAAGGCAAGATAAAATGTCAAATGAAGAATTGAAGTTGCAGGATCCACGATGTCGGATACAATGTCCTGACATCCTGCCCGAGAATACTGGAGTTGCTGTACAATGCAAGTTAAAAGTCAAGTGCAGAAGTGAAGCTGCAGGATCCACGATGTCGGATACAATGTCCTGACATCCTACCCGAGAATACTGGAGTTGCTGTACAATGCAAGTTAAAAGTCAAGTGCAGAAGTGAAGCTGCAGGATCCACGATGTCGGACACGATGTCCTGACATCTTGCCCGAAAATACTGGACACATAAATCTGTTATATCTTTAACAGATTATTGTGCAGTTAGCAAGAGATAAGAAGATCTATCTTTAGGAACGAACTAAAAGATCATTATAGTTCGAATTTCAAAGTAGAAGAGTTCGTTCAGGGATTAAAGATTAAAGATTAAAGATTCAAACTAAAAGATCAAAAGTTATCTTTTAGTTCTTTAACTGCAGATTTTTCAGAAGAAGATAGATCTCCTCCAGCATCAAGGAGTTGCAGCCCAGAATCGTACACGGCTATATAATCATGGAGGCTGCACGAGTTCTGTACCAAGTCCGGGATTGAAGAGTTATTTTGTGAGTTTTGGGACTTGAGTCTTTTGTGAGCCACCTTGATGGTACCCTAACATCAAGTGTTGGACCTATGTGTGTAGAGTTGATCTCTTGTGTCTAGAGTTGATCTCTAGTGTGTAGAGTTGATCTCTTTTGTTCAGAGTTGATCTCTGATGTGTCTTTGACTTAATTGTAAACACAGGAGTGTGAGTGAGAGGGAGTGAGCGGAGGTTCTCATATCTAAGAGTGGCTCTTAGGTAGAGATCGCACGGGTAGTGGTTAGGTGAGAAGGTTGTAAACAGGGGCTGTTAGACCTTGAACTAACACTATTGAGAGTGGATTTCCTCCCTGGCTTGGTAGCCCCCAGATGTAGGTGAGGTAGCACCGAACTGGGTAAACAATTCTCTTGTGTTATTTACTTGTTTAATCTGTTCATACGGACACATATAATCTGCATGTTCTGAAGCGTGATGTCGTGACATCCTGTACGACATCTGTCCCCTGGTATCAGAATTTCATCAACCCTTTTTCGGAGCCCCATGAATTGCGTTTTCGTTCATGTGCCCTCCACCTTCGAGTTTGGAGCCATGCGTAGTGATTGCTTAGTGCAATTCTCCAATCTCAATCTTTTCGAAGCCCCATGAAGTGCGTTTTCGTTCATGTGTCCTCCACCTTCGAGTTTGGAGCCATGCGTAGTGATTGCTTAGTGCAATTTTCCATTCTCAATCTTTTCGGAGCCCAAGGAATTGCGTTTTAATTCATGTGTCCTCCACCTTCGAGTTTGGAGCCATGCGTAGTGACTGCTTTGTGCAATTCTCCATTCTCAATCTTTTCGGAGCCCCATGAATTGCGTTTTCGTTCATGTGTCCTCCACCTTCGAGTTTGGAGCCATGCGTAGTGATTGCTTAGTGCAATTCTCCATTCTCAACCCATTTTCGGAGCCCCATGAATTGCGTTTTCGTTCATGTGTCCTCCACCTTCGAGTTTGGAGACATGCGTAGTGATTGCTTAGTGCAATTCTCCATTCTCAATCTTTTCGGAGCCCCATGAATTGTGTCTTCGTTCATGTGTCCTACACCTTCGAGTTTGGAGCCATGCGTAGTGATTGCTTAGTGCAATTGTCCATTCTCAACCCATTTTCGGAGCCCATGAATTGCGTTTTCGTTCATGTGTCCTCCACCTTCGAGTTTCGAGCCATGCGTAGTGATTGCTTAGTGCAATTCTCCATTCTCAACCCTTTTTCGGAGCCCCAGGAAATGCGTTTTCGTTCATGTGTCCTCCACCTTCGAGTTTGGAGCCATGCGTAGTGATTGCTTAGTGCAATTCTCCATTCTCAACCCTTTTTCGGAGCCCCATGAATTGCGTTTTTGTTCGTGTGTCCTCCACCTTTGAGTTTGGAGCCATGCGTAGTGATTGCTTAGTGCAATTCTCCATTCTCAACCCTTTTTCGGAGCCCCATGAATTGCGTTTTCGATCATGTGTCCTCCACCTTCGAGTTTGGAGCCATGCGTAGTGATTGCTTAGTGCAATTCTCCATTCTGAATCTTTTAGGAGACTCATGAATTGCGTTTTCGTTCATGTGTCCTCCACCTTCGAGTTTGGAGCCATGCGTAGTGATTGCTTAGTGCAATTCTCCATTCTCAACCCTTTTTCGGAGCCCCATGAATTGTGTTTTCGTTCATGTGTCCTCCACCTTCGAGTTTGGAGCCATGCGTAGTGATTGCTTAGTGCAATTCTCCATTCTCAACCCTTTTTCGGAGCCCCATGAATTGCGTTTTCGTGCATGTGTCCTCCACCTTTGAGTTTGGTGCCATGCGTAGTGATTGCTTAGTCCAATTCTCCATTCTCAACCCTTTTTCGGAGCCCCATGAATTGCGTTTTTGTTCATGTGTCCTCCACCTTCGAGTTTGGAGCCAAGCGTTGTGATTGCTTAGTGCAATTCTCCATTCTCAACCCTTTTTCGGAGCCCCATGAATTGTGTTTTCGTTCATGTGTCCTCCACCTTCGAGTTTGGTGCCATGCGTAGTGATTGCTTAGTGCAATTCTCCATTCTCAACCCTTTTTCGGAGCCCCATGAATTGCGTTTTCGTTCATGTGTCCTCCACCTTCGAGTTTGGAGCCATGCATAGTGATTGCTTAGTGCAATTCTCCATTCTCAACCCTTTTTCTGAGCCCCATGAATTGTGTTTTCGTTCATGTGTCCTCCACCTTCGAGTTTGGTGCCATGCGTAGTGATTGCTTAGTGCAATTCTCCATTCTCAATCCTTTTTCGGAGCCCCATGAATTGTGTTTTCGTTCATGTGTCCTCCACCTTCGAGTTTGGTGCCATGCGTAGTGATTGCTTAGTGCAATTCTCCATTCTCAACCCTTTTTCGGAGCCCCACGAATTGTGTTTTCGTTCATGTGTCCTCCACCTTCGAGTATGGAGCCATGCGTAGTGATTGCTTAGGGCAATTGTCCATTCTGAATCTTTTCGGAGCCCCATGAATTGCGTTTTCGTTCATGTGTCCTCCACCTTCGAGTTTGGAGCCATGCGTAGTGATTGCTTAGTGCAATTCTCCATTCTCAATCTTTTCGGAGCCCCATGAATTGCATTTTCGTTCATGTGTCCTCCACCTTCGAGTTTGGAGCCATGCGTAGTGATTGCTTAGTGCAATTCTCCATTCTCAATCTTTTCGGAGCCCCATGAATTGCATTTTCGTTCATGTGTCCTCCACCTTCGAGTTTGGAGCCATGCGTAGTGATTGCTTAGTGCAATTCTCCATTCTCAACCCTTTTTCGGAGCCCCATGAATTGCGTTTTCGTTCATGTGTCCTCCACCTTCGAGTTTGGAGCCATGCGTAGTGATTGCTTAGTGCAATTCTCCATTCTCAACCCTTTTTCGGAGCCCCATGATTTGCGTTTTCGTTCATGTGTCCTCCACCTTCGAGTTTGGAGCCATGCGTAGTGATTGCTTAGTGCAATTCTCCATTCTCAACCCTTTTTCGGAGCCCCATGAATTGCGTTTTCGTTCATGTGTCCTCCACCTTCGAGTTTGGAGCCATGCGTAGTGATTGCTTAGTGCAATTCTCCATTCTCAACCCTTTTTCGGAGCCCCATGAATTGCGTTTTCGTTCATGTGTCCTCCACCTTCGAGTTTGGAGCCATGCGTAGTGATTGCTTAGTGCAATTTTCCATTCTCAATCTTTTCGGAGCCCAGTGAATTGCGTTTTAATTCATGTGTCCTCCACCTTCGAGTTTGGAGCCATGCGTAGTGACTGCTTAGTGCAATTCTCCATTCTCAATCTTTTCGGAGCCCCATGAATTGCGTTTTCGTTCATGTGTCCTCCACCTTCGAGTTTGGAGCCACGCGTAGTGATTGCTTAGTGCAATTCTCCATTTTCAATCTTTTCGAAGGCCCATGAATTGCATTTTCGTTCATGTGTCCTCCACCTTCGAGTTTGGAGCCATGCGTAGTGATTGCTTAGTGCAATTCTCCATTCTCAACCCTTTTTCGGAGCCCCATGAATTGCGTTTTCGTTCATGTGTCCTCCACCTTCGAGTTTGGAGCCATGCGTAGTGATTGCTTAGTGCAATTCTCCAATCTCAATCTTTTCGAAGCCCCATGAAGTGCGTTTTCGTTCATGTGTCCTCCACCTTCGAGTTTGGAGCCATGCGTAGTGGTTGCTTAGTGCAATTTTCCATTCTCAATCTTTTCGGAGCCCAAGGAATTGCGTTTTAATCCATGTGTCCTCCACCTTCGAGTTTGGAGCCATGCGTAGTGACTGCTTTGTGCAATTCTCCATTCTCAATCTTTTCGGAGCCCCATGAATTGCGTTTTCGTTCATGTGTCCTCCACCTTCGAGTTTGGAGCCATGCGTAGTGATTGCTTAGTGCAATTCTCCATTCTCAACCCATTTTCGGAGCCCCATGAATTGCGTTTTCGTTCATGTGTCCTCCACCTTCGAGTTTGGAGCCATGCGTAGTGATTGCTTAGTGCAATTCTCCATTCTCAATCTTTTCGGAGCCCCATGAATTGTGTCTTCGTTCATGTGTCCTACACCTTCGAGTTTGGAGCCATGCGTAGTGATTGCTTAGTGCAATTGTCCATTCTCAACCCATTTTCGGAGCCCATGAATTGCGTTTTCGTTCATGTGTCCTCCACCTTCGAGTTTCGAGCCATGCGTAGTGATTGCTTAGTGCAATTCTCCATTCTCAACCCTTTTTCGGAGCCCCAGGAAATGCGTTTTCGTTCATGTGTCCTCCACCTTCGAGTTTGGAGCCATGCGTAGTGATTGCTTAGTGCAATTCTCCATTCTCAACCCTTTTTCGGAGCCCCATGAATTGCGTTTTTGTTCGTGTGTCCTCCACCTTTGAGTTTGGAGCCATGCGTAGTGATTGCTTAGTGCAATTCTCCATTCTCAACCCTTTTCCGGAGCCCCATGAATTGCGTTTTCGATCATGTGTCCTCCACCTTCGAGTTTGGAGCCATGCGTAGTGATTGCTTAGTGCAATTCTCCATTCTGAATCTTTTAGGAGACTCATGAATTGCGTTTTCGTTCATGTGTCCTCCACCTTCGAGTTTGGAGCCATGCGTAGTGATTGCTTAGTGCAATTCTCCATTCTCAACCCTTTTTCGGAGCCCCATGAATTGTGTTTTCGTTCATGTGTCCTCCACCTTCGAGTTTGGAGCCATGCGTAGTGATTGCTTAGTGCAATTCTCCATTCTCAACCCTTTTTCGGAGCCCCATGAATTGCGTTTTCGTGCATGTGTCCTCCACCTTTGAGTTTGGTGCCATGCGTAGTGATTGCTTAGTGCAATTCTCCATTCTCAACCCTTTTTCGGAGCCCCATGAATTGCGTTTTTGTTCATGTGTCCTCCACCTTCGAGTTTGGAGCCAAGCGTTGTGATTGCTTAGTGCAATTCTCCATTCTCAACCCTTTTTCGGAGCCCCATGAATTGTGTTTTCGTTCATGTGTCCTCCACCTTCGAGTTTGGTGCCATGCGTAGTGATTGCTTAGTGCAATTCTCCATTCTCAACCCTTTTTCGGAGCCCCATGAATTGCGTTTTCGTTCATGTGTCCTCCACCTTCGAGTTTGGAGCCATGCATAGTGATTGCTTAGTGCAATTCTCCATTCTCAACCCTTTTTCTGAGCCCCATGAATTGTGTTTTCGTTCATGTGTCCTCCACCTTCGAGTTTGGTGCCATGCGTAGTGATTGCTTAGTGCAATTCTCCATTCTCAACCCTTTTTCGGAGCCCCATGAATTGTGTTTTCGTTCATGTGTCCTCCACCTTCAAGTTTGGTGCCATGCGTAGTGATTGCTTAGTGCAATTCTCCATTCTCAACCCTTTTTCGGAGCCCCACGAATTGTGTTTTCGTTCATGTGTCCTCCACCTTCGAGTATGGAGCCATGCGTAGTGATTGCTTAGGGCAATTGTCCATTCTGAATCTTTTCGGAGCCCCATGAATTGCGTTTTCGTTCATGTGTCCTCCACCTTCGAGTTTGGAGCCATGCGTAGTGATTGCTTAGTGCAATTCTCCATTCTCAACCCTTTTTCGGAGCCCCATGAATTGCGTTTTTGTTCATGTGTCCTCCACCTTCGAGTTTGGAGCCATGCATAGTGATTGCTTAGGGCAATTGTCCATTCTGAATCTTTTCGGAGCCCCATGAATTGCGTTTTCGTTCATGTGTCCTCCACCTTCGAATTTGGAGCCATGCGTAGTGATTGCTTAGTGCAATTCTCCATTCTCAACCCTTTTTCGGAGCCCCATGAATTGTGTTTTCGTTCATGTGTCCTCCACCTTCGAGTTTGGTGCCATGCGTAGTGATTGCTTAGTGCAATTCTCCATTCTCAACCCTTTTTCGGAGCCCCATGAATTGCGTTTTCGTTCATGTGTCCTCCACCTTCGAGTTTGGAGCCATGCATAGTGATTGCTTAGTGCAATTCTCCATTCTCAACCCTTTTTCTGAGCCCCATGAATTGTGTTTTCGTTCATGTGTCCTCCACCTTCGAGTTTGGTGCCATGCGTAGTGATTGCTTAGTGCAATTCTCCATTCTCAACCCTTTTTCGGAGCCCCACGAATTGTGTTTTCGTTCATGTGTCCTCCACCTTCGAGTATGGAGCCATGCGTAGTGATTGCTTAGTGCACATCTCCATTCTGAATCTTTTCGGAGCCCCATGAATAGCGTTTTCAATCAAGTGTCCTCCACCTTCGAGTTTGGAGCCATGCGTAGTGATTGCTTAGTGCAATTCTCCATTCTCAACCCTTTTTCGGAGCCCCATGAATTGTGTTTTCCTTCATGTGTCCTCCACCTTCGAGTTTGGTGCCATGCGTAGTGATTGCTTAGTGCAATTCTCCATTCTCAACCCTTTTTCGGAGCCCCACGAATTGTGTTTTCGTTCATGTGTCCTCCACCTTCGAGTATGGAGCCATGCGTAGTGATTGCTTAGTGCAATTCTCCATTCTGAATCTTTTCGGAGCCCCATGAATAGCGTTTTCAATCAAGTGTCCTCCACCTTCGAGTTTGGAGCCATGCGTAGTGATTTCTTAGTGCAATTCTCCATTCTCAACCCTTTTTCGGAGCCCCATGAATTGCGTTTTGGTTCATGTGTCCTCCACCTTCGAGTTTGGAGCCATGCGTAGTGATTGCTTAGTGCAATTCTCCATTCTCAATCTTTTCGGAGCCCCATGAATTGCGTTTTCGTTCATGTGTCCTCCACCTTCGAGTTTGGAGCCATGCGTAGTGATTGCTTAGTGCAATTCTCCATTCTCAATCTTTTCGGAGCCCCATGAATTGCATTTTCTTTCATGTGTCCTCCACCTTCGAGTTTGGAGCCATGCGTAGTGATTACTTAGTGCAATTCTCCATTCTCAACAAATTTTCGGAGCCCCATGAATTGCGTTTTCGTTCATGTGTCCTCCACCTTCGAGTTTTGAGCCATGTGTAGTGATTGCTTAGTGCAATTCTCCATTCTCAATCTTTTCGGAGCCCCATGAATTGTGTCTTCGTTCATGTGTCCTACACCTTCGAGTTTGGAGCCATGCGTAGTGATTGCCTAGTGCAATTGTCCATTCTCAACCCATTTTCGGAGCCCATGAATTGCGTTTTCGTTCATGTGTCCTCCACCTTCGAGTTTGGAGCCATGCGTAGTGATTGCTTAGTGCAATTCTCCATTCTCAACCCTTTTTCGGAGCCCCATGAATTGTGTTTTCGTTCATGTGTCCTCCACCTTCGAGTTTGGTGCCATGCGTAGTGATTGCTTAGTGCAATTCTCCATTCTCAACCCTTTTTCGGAGCCCCATGAATTGCGTTTTCGTTCATGTGTCCTCCACCTTCGAGTTTGGAGCCATGCAAAGTGATTGCTTAGTGCAATTCTCCATTCTGAATCTTTTCGGAGCCCCATGAATTGCGTTTTCGTTCATGTGTCCTCCACCTTCGAGTTTGGAGCCATGCGTAGTGATTGCTTAGTGCACATCTCCATTCTGAATCTTTTCGGATCCCCATGAATAGCGTTTTCAATCAAGTGTCCTCCACCTTCGAGTTTGGAGCCATGCGTAGTGATTGCTTAGTGCAATTCTCCATTCTCAACCCTTTTTCGGAGCCCTATGAATTGTGTTTTCCTTCATGTGTCCTCCACCTTCGAGTTTGGTGCCATGCGTAGTGATTGCTTAGTGCAATTCTCCATTCTCAACCCTTTTTCGGAGCCCCACGAATTGTGTTTTCGTTCATGTGTCCTCCACCTTCGAGTATGGAGCCATGCGTAGTGATTGCTTAGTGCAATTCTCCATTCTGAATCTTTTCGGAGCCCCATGAATTGCGTTTTCGTTCATGTGTCCTCCACCTTCGAGTTTGGAGCCATGCGTAGTGATTGCTTAGTGCACATCTCCATTCTGAATCTTTTCGGAGCCCCATGAATAGCGATTTCAATCAAGTGTCCTCCACCTTCGAGTTTGGAGCCATGCGTAGTGATTGCTTAGTGCAATTCTCCATTCTCAACCCTTTTTCGGAGCCCCATGAATTGCGTTTTTGTTCATGTGTCCTCCACCTTCGAGTTTGGAGCCATGCGTAGTGATTTCTTAGTGCAATTCTCCATTCTCAATCTTTTCGGAGCCCCATGAATTGCGTTTTCGTTCATGTGTCCTCCACCTTCGAGTTTGGAGCCATGCGTAGTGATTGCTTAGTGCAATTCTCCATTCTCAATCTTTTCGGAGCCCCATGAATTGCATTTTCTTTCATGTGTCCTCCACCTTCGAGTTTGGAGCCATGCGTAGTGATTGCTTAGTGCAATTCTCCATTCTCAACCCATTTTCGGAGCCCCATGAATTGCGTTTTCGTTCATGTGTCCTCCACCTTCGAGTTTTGAGCCATGTGTAGTGATTGCTTAGTGCAATTCTCCATTCTCAATCTTTTCGGAGCCCCATGAATTGTGTCTTCGTTCATGTGTCCTACACCTTCGAGTTTGGAGCCATGCGTAGTGATTGCTTAGTGCAATTCTCCATTCTCAACCCTTTTTCGGAGCCCCATGAATTGCGTTTTCGTTCATGTGTCCTCCACCTTCGAGTTTGGAGCCATGCATAGTGATTGCTTAGTGCAATTCTCCATTCTCAACCCTTTTTCTGAGCCCCATGAATTGTGTTTTCGTTCATGTGTCCTCCACCTTCGAGTTTGGTGCCATGCGTAGTGATTGCTTAGTGCAATTCTCCATTCTCAACCCTTTTTCGGAGCCCCATGAATTGTGTTTTCGTTCATGTGTCCTCCACCTTCAAGTTTGGTGCCATGCGTAGTGATTGCTTAGTGCAATTCTCCATTCTCAACCCTTTTTCGGAGCCCCACGAATTGTGTTTTCGTTCATGTGTCCTCCACCTTCGAGTATGGAGCCATGCGTAGTGATTGCTTAGGGCAATTGTCCATTCTGAATCTTTTCGGAGCCCCATGAATTGCGTTTTCGTTCATGTGTCCTCCACCTTCGAGTTTGGAGCCATGCGTAGTGATTGCTTAGTGCAATTCTCCATTCTCAACCCTTTTTCGGAGCCCCATGAATTGCGTTTTTGTTCATGTGTCCTCCACCTTCGAGTTTGGAGCCATGCATAGTGATTGCTTAGGGCAATTGTCCATTCTGAATCTTTTCGGAGCCCCATGAATTGCGTTTTCGTTCATGTGTCCTCCACCTTCGAGTTTGGAGCCATGCGTAGTGATTGCTTAGTGCAATTCTCCATTCTCAACCCTTTTTCGGAGCCCCATGAATTGTGTTTTCGTTCATGTGTCCTCCACCTTCGAGTTTGGTGCCATGCGTAGTGATTGCTTAGTGCAATTCTCCATTCTCAACCTTTTTTCGGAGCCCCATGAATTGCGTTTTCGTTCATGTGTCCTCCACCTTCGAGTTTGGAGCCATGCATAGTGATTGCTTAGTGCAATTCTCCATTCTCAACCCTTTTTCTGAGCCCCATGAATTGTGTTTTCGTTCATGTGTCCTCCACCTTCGAGTTTGGTGCCATGCGTAGTGATTCCTTAGTGCAATTCTCCATTCTCAACCCTTTTTCGGAGCCCCACGAATTGTGTTTTCGTTCATGTGTCCTCCACCTTCGAGTATGGAGCCATGCGTAGTGATTGCTTAGTGCACATCTCCATTCTGAATCTTTTCGGAGCCCCATGAATAGCGTTTTCAATCAAGTGTCCTCCACCTTCGAGTTTGGATCCATGCGTAGTGATTGCTTAGTGCAATTCTCCATTCTCAACCCTTTTTCGGAGCCCCATGAATTGTGTTTTCCTTCATGTGTCCTCCACCTTCGAGTTTGGAGCCATGCGTAGTGATTGCTTAGTGCACATCTCCATTCTGAATCTTTTCGATCCCCATGAATAGCGTTTTCAATCAAGTGTCCTCCACCTTCGAGTTTGGAGCCATGCGTAGTGATTGCTTAGTGCAATTCTCCATTCTCAACCCTTTTTCGGAGCCCTATGAATTGTGTTTCCTTCATGTGTCCTCCACCTTCGAGTTTGGTGCCATGCGTAGTGATTGCTTAGTGCAATTCTCCATTCTCAACCCTTTTTCGGAGCCCCACGAATTGTGTTTTCGTTCATGTGTCCTCCACCTTCGAGTATGGAGCCATGCGTAGTGATTGCTTAGTGCAATTCTCCATTCTGAATCTTTTAGGAGACTCATGAATTGCGTTTTCGTTCATGTGTCCTCCACCTTCGAGTTTGGAGCCATGCGTAGTGATTGCTTAGTGAAATTCTCCATTCTCAATCTTTTCGGAGCCCCATGAATTGCGTTTTCGTTCATGTGTCCTACACCTT